>NC_064923.1:63235415-63538446 GCF_023897955.1 Schistocerca gregaria | reverse complement strand
TCGATACATTGATCCAAACAAGAATCCTCAATAATCTCACAAAAGGAAACGACTGCCAAAACATCTCATCCTTGCTCGTCAAGAACCACAATTAATTGACAGTTAAAACTTGCTTTACGGAAACCACGGCATCTTCAAGAGCCAAATACAACGAAAGGTAGCGAAAGGCGTACCAATCTTCGGCACAGCATTTCTCGAACACAGACCTATCATCAACTCTGTCAAAGAAATCGCACCCATCAACAATCGACTTATGACTATGCTCATTCAGAGCCCCTATAAAAGATATACACTCGTATATACTATGAGCCCAATTCGCGAAGATGACGTGAAAATTCTAATGGAAGACTTCAACTCTCTATTTGGGACAGAAAAAACCTGTAGAAAAATCATTGGCACAAATTCAACACACCGAAACGCTTACACCATCGGCACACGTCTGACTGACATTTGCCAACACTTCAACCACGAAAGAATGCCTTCCCACTTTAGGAAGTAGCCTGCCCCAAGAAACATGTTTGGCTACCAGGTGCAAGACGCTTTCGTTCGCCTTTCGAGACTCCCTGGAAGCCAGATTTTTAATTCTTTTGTAGCAGAGCTACAAGCAGGCAGATACAAACGCAATAATGGAATCGTAAGACAACGCTCGAGGAAAATGCGTCTTGCTAGTTTCAGTAACCCTTAGTGTCAGAGCAAAAACCTTACGGTACTGCAAAATTCATAATGACGACATATTTTTTTGTTGTTGTGAATACATAATTATATCTATGAAATGCCACATTTTCATAATCATTGCGAATGACACAGGAAATTAAGCAAATACTGATCTTTTCGAAGTCAAAAGTCGGTAATATCCTACTAATTCTTGTTGAAATAGGCTCAATCGTCTTACAGGTACTTAATGGTTTATTAAGATAGTCTGCCGTCGTGATGTTTCTGTAGTAAGCTGAACTTAATTTGTATTAGTAGAGTGAATATTTTAATTGGATTTTCCATCAGTTTACCAAACGCTACAGTAATCATCAAAGAGAAATTAATCAGCAAAAGAATTTTATTTCACGATATCTAAAACGATCTGACATGCTAAAGTTTTTTACAAATTCTACGGCAGTAGAAACCTACTGGTTCCAACGTTATCATTATACCAGAGTAGTTTTAAGAGTATTTTCGTCTAGAAATGAATTGCGTTGACGGATGGTCGATCAAGAGCGGGAAAGGTAAAACTTTACAAATATACGACTAGAGGTACCAGTGCTTGAGAGAGGACTTCTCAATCAATACAAGTGCCTGAGAGACGACTTTAATTTCAATCTCCTGGATAGTTTTGTTTCTCAAATCAAGACGTTCGTTATCATGCAGTAGCACATGTGATGTAGTTGTGTTGCTCGATTTTCTTACGCTGAGACCGAAAGGTGTCTCAGTAGTTGGCAACACATTCCATCTGTGTTGCACACAGCCCTTGAGTTGAATTCGTAGCCCAAAACATACTTTTGGAGCTATCAGATGTAAAATATTATGTTCACACTACTCTTTGTTGGAGTTTATGTCTTGTGGAGGGGCTCAGCCTTTCACTTCTTCTTAGGAAGTTAACGATAATGGCATCATAACACGTCACCTGTAACAGTACTGCATACGAATGCTCAATGAGCGACGTGATGTCGTTCAATAATAGTCACCCCGTTGATTTTTGTAGTTCCGAATTAGAGCATGCAGTACTCCCACACCAGACTTCTGAACTTTGCCTGTTGAATGCAAATGAAGCATCGTGTTAAAATGGTAATCTATCACATATACCAGTAGTCGAGACTTCCTTAATGTGGAAAATCACTCATGCCAGAACGATCTTTGTTGAAACAAGAATATCATTATCTGGCGTATTTTTCCCAAAAGCACTCGCTCCACAGTCAAATCAAATCTTTCTAGCTGCCTCCTCTGCATTCACCCCTCTGTTATACCAAAAGGAAACGTTGTGTTGCAGATATTTGACCTATTTCCACTTGCGACTCAATTTTACAGTGCTTAACCGTAGTTCATGATTTTCAAGTATGCAAATCCAGTGCTTAACTGCCAGATGATAACTAGAACTTCAAAATCGAAAATGACAGTTGATACATGCAGTGACAGCGTGGCGCCGCGTTCACATGGGCGGCGCCTTATCTCAGGCGGCGGGTGGCGTCTGGCCGGTGGCCGTTAGCCGCTGAAGCGCGAGGAAACGCCCGAGCGTAAGCTATTATGATCGCGACGCAGCCACGAGCTGTCCTGCGGAAGTGTTTCTGGAATACTTGTTTTTGCTGGTGGTCAGAAAGTTAAGCGAATTGTGTTCGATGTTCAGTCAGACTCATAACCTTAGATCAGCTGTGGTTAAAAAAAAATTACATTTGGACGCGAACGGCGACTATAAGTTTAGAACGCCACTTCTTTTTTTCATTTTGCTCGATATTGTTCATTGCGTTTGGCCTGGGCGGACGTCACAAGACATCCGTTCAAGTTCATCGTGGATTTTTTGACTCAGCTTATTATTGTTTTTTTTTTTTTTTTTTATCACAGAGAGCACGCAGCCCTGTGACAGAACATGCTGAGCTACCGTGCCGGCTGCCACTAGACCATGCGCTCACATATTCCGACAATGTCTCGGAAGTAGACAACACTTCCTCTTTACACTTCCGCATCTTACAGTGTTCCCATACTGTGCATATGGCCGGACTTACAGTTGTTAGTGGCGGTCAGTGTTATTGGCCACCTTAAGTGAATGACTCTGTGGCTGCCAGCCGGCGGTCAGTTTTATTGTCTAAGACTGTACATTATTGCTACTGAATGTGCAAGATTCAATAGAGGTGAAGTGGTGCTAGACTTATTAGATAATCCATATTTGAAAATGTAGAAGGAACAGGACAATGTGTAGCACAGTTTACACCTTTAATGAAAAGGTTACTTGTGTAGTGGATAGAGATCCGGACGTTTCTGCTGTGTTACAGACTTCTGAGGATGCTACCCAAATCGGAAAAATGTGGTTATTATGTGTGTTTCCCGGACAGACATTTGTTGTAGGTACAGTAAAAGTAAGAAAACAATAATACTGAAATTCTGCTACCTGTAAAGATCCAAGATTTACATCTTTACCGGAATCTTCTTATCAACTCCAGCTTGAGTGTGGAAATGTTTGTTGGGGCAAATTTTTTGCAAAAATGCAAAGGCAAAGTGGATTTTTGAATTAACAATGCTGTCCTTACAATAGATGGTAAAATGACATTATTCCTTTTACAGGCTGAAGTCATATACTGTGTGTCACTATAATTAAAGTTTCCTTATTTAACACGCTATAACATGGAAACTAAGTAAAATGGTTCAAATGGCTCTAAACACTATTGGACCTAACATCTGAGGTCATCAGTCCCCTAGACTTGGAACTACTTAAACCTAACTAACCTAAGGACATCACACACATCCATGTCCGTGGCAGGGTTCGAGCCTGGTACCGTAGCAGCAACGCTGTTCCGGACTGAAGCTCCTAGATCCACTCGACCACCGCAGCCGGCTGGAGACTTATTACCGTACTAGGACAAAACGTAGTAGCTTTAAAGTCAAGGATATGGGGAACACAAATAATGCATACCATTACATACTGGTACCATTACTGCTACAAAAGCGGCTAAATACGGCGCCCATCAGTGCCCAGAAGAGTATGAATGCGCAATGCTGCATTCTACACAGCATATCGAAACATGTCCATAGGTATGCTGGCTGTCTCTCTGGATATGCTGTGCTTCAGATCAGCTCATGTGTGGATGTTCCCCTGGTAAACACTGTCCTTTAGGTAGTCCCACAGCCAGAAATCACAGGGAGTGTGATTAGGTGATCGTGCCGGTCAAGCATGTGGAAACCGTCGGTTGACAATTCTATCGTTCCCAAATGTGTTTCGGAGAAACAGGTGAACTTCACGAGCGATGAGCGGTAGTGCCCCATCTTGCATGAAAACTGTTGATTTCAATGCGTGCCTCTCCTGTAGAGCGAGTTTGACCATGCTGAAGAAGCGTATACCAGTAACACTGGCCAGTCACGCGGGACGTCTTTGGTCCTTAACGGCCGACCTGTTCAAGAAAGAATGGGGCAATGATGAACATAGCCGTGAAGCCACACCATGAGTGACACATTCACCATACGGAGAAATGTCATGCACGTAACTGGAAGTGAAAATTCCCACACTCGGCAGTTCCTTGTACGGTTACAGCTCACCCGTCAGCGAAAAATGGGCTTCATGTGTTCAAAGCACGGTCCAGGGCCAGCCCTCGTCAACTTCAGTCCCTGCGAGAAATTGGGAAGTGAAGTCAACACGTCATTGTGCGTCCTGTGGTGCAGGCTGATGGCTCATGTACGGCTACTCTTTGAGAATGGTTCGAAGCACATTCCATACAGTGAATCGCGGGATGTTCAACTGTCGTGACACAGCCCGCGCACTGCCTCACGATCGGGAATTACGCACAGCTTTATCTGTCATAGCACCAGTTCTCTCATCAGCCGCGGGGCAGTGCCACCGGTTTTCGGCCTCTTCCCGGAGGGATGCCCACTTCCCTACAGTTGATTCGAATTTCTTTATCGTACTCCGCACAGCAAGTGAAGAAAGAGGACCCTTCCGTAATATTGTCACCGGCGATATTGTCGAACAGCAGCTGCAGGGTTAATGTTGTTTTGATAACAGAGCACCGGCCGGTGTGGCCGAGCGGTTCTAGGTGCTTCAGTCTCGAACCGCGTGGCCACTACAGTCGCAGGTTGAAATCCTGCCCATGGCATGTATGTGTGTCATGTCCTCTGGTTGTTTAGTTTTAAGTAGTTTTAAGTTCTAGGGGACTGATGACCTCAGATGTTGTCCCATAGTGCTCAGAGCCATTTGAAGCATTTGATAACAGAGCCGCACCAATAATGCCCTGCCCTTTTGTACAAGCTCATGCTGACACCTCAAGAAGTGCACTATAACTATATAGCTGCGCGATACTACGAATCACGATGTCTGATCACGGCAGCTGGTGGTCATAGTTGGAAGTGAACAGTGGTGCTGTGACAAATGGAAATTCAAGCACCCCATACTCTAGAACAGGGGTTCCCAACAAAATTTTCTCGAGCACCCCCTCATCGAGCATGATTGGTACCTTGCCATATCACAGTATAAAGTACCTAGAAAGCCAAATTAATAGTATTTTTATATGTTTTCTATTTTGGGTTCTTATAAAAAACATTGACATTTAATTATTGATAAAATATTGAGCTTTAAACTTTTTCAATTTAGCCATCATTATTATTGTCAAATTTTTGATTATTACTCAAAATCTTTGTCTTCAAATCTGGGTGTTTAATATAACAAACCCCTTAAAAAAATTGAGTATTACCTGACAATGACAGGAAAAAATTATAAGTGAGTGTACTGGTCTTTCAAGTGCACTACACTTGAGATTGCATCGAGTATACATGTGTGAAAAATAAGAAAACACTAATTACATACAATGTTACAACAGAGTACTCCTTCAGTATACAGTTAGTTTAAATTTTTTTCAGTCTGACCTTTGAGTCCATTATTCCTGAAATATTAGGTTCTGAACTTGAAACTTTTACTCTGAAATCCGACCGCATGTCGAGCCTATTCCTATATTTGCTTTCCATGAAACAAGTGAAAGAAAATACTTGCTCACACCGATATGTGGCTGCAAATGGAAGGACCTTTTTCATTGCCTTATCTCCAAGTTTCTTGTAGTCCTTCCGTGCTGATGCCCAGATGTCTGTAATTTTATCACCGATGAAAACGTTCATCACCGTACCGCAGCTGGACAGATCCACAAGTTGACCTTGCTCTTCTTCAGTGAGGCCTTGTATTTTGTCTATTTCTTCACAGGTGAAGGGATTTAGAATTCATTTGGCGTCAGGGTCAGGTTCAGGGAAATACTCTCTAAAAGTGGTGGCTAGGCTGCATAGATGCATTGATCTTGATCTGGTCAGGTCACTCCAGATCACTCAGATGACTCCAAGAATTGTTTTAAAGTAGAAAAGTTAGTTAGTGACTCGTTTTCTATCCTTAACTCCCAGCTCTGACACTTTTTGACAATAGCACTAATCATATCCTCGACTTTGGACATGTATACATTTTTTTCCTTGTAAACTCAAGTTTAACACATGCAAGTGTTCAAACACATCAGCTATGTACTGAACTGAGCCTAGCCAAGATAAGTCAGTGAGAAAATTCGTATGCTTTGTATCAAGAAGGAAGACAAGAACATCGTCTCAAAGTTCAAAAGATCTTGACAAGATCCTACCTCGAGAAAGCCCTCTTACTTCTGTACGAATAACAAGTTGCTCATGCTCACTGCCGATCTCTTTACACTCTAGGAAGACACTAGACGCAGAATTTAGCTTTCGCTAAAGCTCTGCTCATGTAAGAAGCGGACAAAACGAAAAATCTCTTATCATACGAAATATATTTAATATATTTTTTATTCTAATAGCATCTTGCGGACCCCTCTGGCATAGCTCGCGGACCACCTGTGGGGAACCACTCCTCTAGAAAATAATGACACCAAGTTTGGTACTCGTACGGTAATTAGTTTCCGTGCTATAATATGTTAAGTAGGGGAAAATTAGTTATAACGATCCGGTGCGTCGGAAGAGCAATGTGACATACCTGTATGATACGGTTCAAAAATGGAAGATATAGTTAATTACGATGAATATAGACACCTTCGTAATCGACTGGCCTAAGGGGACGCGAGATCCCTGCAGTTCCAGGTGTTTGACGAACACCAGGCAACACGAGATGGTGATATTATTTAACTTTCGTTTAGTATTGTCAATATACCTCTTCAGAACTATCTTCTGTAAATAGCGTATGGTTGTAGGAGGTAACAGTTATTGGAAACCCTTTTTGCAAAAATTTAAGGCAAATGTAAGGCATGTAAGGAGAATAAAAAAAATTTAGTGAATACTAAAATGCCACCAGGGAGTGGCTGAGTCATGAGAGAAAATGAGATAAATACGATAAAATTTTGTAGAATAAGACGCGACGTATATTGAAAATGTAATGTAATGTGCATTATGTATATCGTCATGTTGTACTGAATACACATAGATATTCACTTTAACTTTCAGAGCAGATGTAAGGATGTTTCGAGAAAAACTTTTAGTATATGCTGTATTAAGAAATGTTACAGACGAAGGCAGACAGGTCTTGTATGTTTAGTGTTTATTCCAAACTATTGAAGACACTGTAGTTATTTTGAGAATTTTATATTCACTGTGGATTTGTACCTGAAATTGTAAGGACTACGAAAGAAAAGATATTAGTTGCGTGACATAAAGTTTTTCCTGAAGTTAGGGATTTGTTCACTAGTTTTGTAGGAAAGGTTGAAAACATATGAGTAAACGTTAAATTGCTTGCATAATAATAAAAATTTGCTTCCAGCAATAATTTGCTAAAGAAGAATTTAAAAATGAAGTGCATTTGATGATTCTATATCCTTTAGAAGCTGATTGGGTAGAAATAGTGCCAGTTAGAGTACTGTTTCGTTTTATTAACGGCTGTTAGTTTTGATCAAGAGTAATAATAAAGACAAATAGTTTTGTTGAATAACATGATTAGTGAAGGTGGAAAATTTGTTGAATAACTGGGCATGGACCATTTATGTGACCTTATCTGAGATCCACTGTTAGCTAATTGAGGACAGATGATTGGACGATGCGACAAATAAAATGCCCCAGGTGCAAACGATGTGTAAATGAGGAAAGAAGAGGGGATTCCCATACTGTTTCGTCGTAAAGCCGGAGCTAGCATATTCAAACCCTAAACCGAAGCTTGTAAAATATCCTATTTATGTCAAGTACATTTAGTGTGGTAGTCAGAAAAAGAAATTTATCGTCATAAAATAGGTGTTGTAATCTTTCTTATTGTGAACTCACAGCCTAGAGATTTTTGCGAAAAGCTAATTAATTTAAGCACTGCGTTTAGCACTAAGAAAGACACCAACCACAGCGCCTCTTCTTACTGAGAAGTGACGTAGTGCTCCAGAATTTTTATGAAGGCCCACCATAGCGATTTACTGAATGACTCATGTTAGTAAGGAAATTTATTTTGTTGTTATGAAAATACATCAACAATAGTGCTTTTGTACTCCAGGGTCTTTCAAAAAGCAATGCAACACATCCTCTTTCCCCGGACGATCTCGGTAGAAAAAATGGCAGAATTTGTTGTGGGACATCAAGTGTATTCCCGATTCAACCTGTATGGTCTCGTAAGTTCCGGCAGTGGTTCTGGTTGTGGCGGTGCTATACGTAGCCTTTAACACAGGAGTGTTCCAAGCGCAGAGTGTCACTGAGTTTCTTAAGGCGAATATTCATAGTTGCTTACAGAACGTCTACGGCGACCAGCCAGTGAACAAAAGCACTGTGAGTTGTTGGGCGAGGTGCCGATCATTATTGCAACAATGTCGCGCAAACCTGTTGGATCCGTCTCGAGTAGGCTTTGTAAAACACAACCGTAATTCGTGAAATATAGGAATGGATGTACATTCTCATATGAGGGGATCGTTGGATCACAAAAATAAACCTCGCTGCACAACTGGAAGTCGCTGGCGGCAGTGCTGATACACTTGGCCACCAGCTACAACGATCAACGCTGAAGTGTATTGTGGTACTCTCGTGAAATTGAAGAAGTTCGCCACAAACTGCAAACGGGTTTCTGCTTCACCCGAGAGGAGCCCACAAGACTTCATTGAATTGTTGCATATCAGTCCGATATATAGCCCGGATCCTGCACCTTCCGACTTTCATCTGTTTGGCTCAATGAAGGATGCACTCTGCGGGAAGCAGCACTTGCTGGACAGGGAGGTTACTGACGCAGAAAGACAGTGGCTGAAACGTTGACCAGTGCTTTGGTGCCATGCAGTCATACAGGACCACCCAGTACGGTTAATGTGGCGACGTCGCATAGACTGGAGAATATGTTGAAAAATAGGGATTTGCAGCAAAAAGTATCTGTAAAGGATATTTAAGTAGGGGGAAATTTATAAATGCAAATCTAAACTGCTTTGTCAAATCGACAGCAATATAAAAGAAGAACAAAAATGATAATTTTGAAGAAAACTTATTTTTCGTAGCAATTTTTAAAATCATTTGGATGTATAGCTATCAAGTCCAAGCTGTTAGGATTTTGATTTAACGTGGTAACCAAAATATTCCGTTTCACAAGAGATCTATTGATATTTAAATTTCGTTAATCATCCATGGTTAATAAGTTTAGTTTTTTTCAGTTAAAAATAGGCTTTCCGTAACAATAGCGCCTTAAATAAATTTCATATGTGTTCTAACGTTATATTCGGTCGTAGGTAGTGCATAACGTGGCATCTTATTCAGAGTCTTTACACCTTACAGTGAAGGAAGTGATCACGAAGAGTGCTTTCTCATGTAACGTGGAGAGAGCAGCTTTTTCTTTCTTTTTTATTTTTCGTTCCCACATAAGCGCAGCCTACACTGATACACTGTCCGCTGGTGGGATAGGTAGCTGGCTCAGCGTCCTAATGATTTCATTATGCACGTTGCCTGTGAATCTAATGGAATAGTGTTTCATTTTATTCTATCTCTGTCATATTTCACATACAAACTTGTGGTTAAAATTAACGTATTCGCTTCTGGTATCAGCTGAAAATATAACTATAAAGATTGAGTTCATAGAAGTTATTTTTCTAGACATATCTATAGTTACTTTACAGTTGCTACTGAAGTAATAGAAACAACATTCAAAATTATTATTTAGTTACATTTTGTTGCCTGAGTGTTATGAAGAGACGGATATAGTGTGTAGAGGAAAGTGCGGATGCTTTAGTCTATTAAAATCTATGTAAAGTGTGTGAGATGTGTGAGTGGAAAAGTTCTTGTGCAAAAATGAATCACGTAACACATGACCTAGAGACCATGCCTTTGTTCTAAAGCAGCCTGAAAAAATGTTAGATGTTAAATTAGTATTTAATTTCTGGAGATAAATCATTTCTTATTGTATTTCTTAGTTTTCGTAAATATGGAGTATCATTTATAAATTGATGTTCGATGAATCTGGAACTGCCGCGAATATTTGAGGGCTGGCACTGTTGTGATTGCATGCTTAAATCATTAGCCGATAGCAATTAAGCAGCTCCCGTGCTTTACATAGTACCTTGTGCTGCAGTTCTGCGTCACTAGAAGTCGATAGGATTCCATCGTTCTCCGCAAATCAATGTGGAACCGCGCCACTCGAATTTTTGTTAAGATGAAGAGAATTTTACGTTCTGTTGATTCCTTTCTCATAGTTCTGAAGCGGTTCCAATTTTATTTTTCTGAATGAAAGTTTGGAGATTTTAAGTAACTTAGTTTGGAAGCCATTTCATTATGAACTTCCTTGTCTGAATTCAAATCTACAAGGCGCGTTTCATGAACATCTCGAAACATCTGAGCGAGCACGTTTGTTTTAAGAATTCCACTAAACGACATGATGCAGTAAGGTCGTATATTTTCACGAACGTACGGATGCAAAAAATAAGATCACTTTTTCCACTTGGTATCCTCTACTGGATTTCTGTTATTGTCTTGTTATGCTCTAGATATTTAAACTTTTCCCTTCTT
Source organism: Schistocerca gregaria (assembly GCF_023897955.1). NCBI lineage: Eukaryota > Metazoa > Arthropoda > Insecta > Orthoptera > Acrididae > Schistocerca > Schistocerca gregaria. The sequence continues at coordinate 63,527,817 of NC_064923.1, read as the reverse complement.
TGGTATTTATTCCTACTTACGCTCTGATATTTCTTGAAATTAATGCTACTTAATCACCGTATACCATCACCCAGACCTGCCTATTTTTCCACTCTACAAATCTTAGTAGGAGTACATAAACTAAAATGCATTTGACTGTAGTGAGACCAGTAATAATGTATCGATCGGAGGGCTGGGTTACGGCTACGAAGGATGAAGGGTGATTATTGGCATGGTGAAGGAAGGCTTTAAGATCGATATTAGAAAAGTGTGAGAGAGGAGGAAATCTTCGGAATAAGGACAAAACCTGTACTACACACATCTTTTGAGCAAATGAGTCTTGCCATAAATGGAAATGGAAATGAGGCTAGGCTCTCCCGCGGATAGACCAGTCGCCAGGTCCAAGTGTTGTTAGTTGACGCCACTGTAGCGACTTTGTTGCCGACGGGAATGAAATGATGATGAACGCAAGACGACACCCATCCCCGAACCGGAGAAAAATCGCCTACCAACCGATCACTTTTTTTCTTATTTGGTTCATTATTGTTAGTTTCATTTTTTCGTTACATGTGTCCCATGACACCTGGTCAGATCCATCGTTTTTTTTTTTTTTTATTTTGTTTTTTTTAAGACGGGGAAGCGGACCCTATTACCGAATACGCTGAGCTACCGCGCCAGCATCACTCAGCTCCGGAGGCTGCAGAGATAACAAAGTAAGAAAGAGTAATATGGGCTTGTGAAGTACAGAGAACGCCATAAACTAGACGTGTTAAGAAAGTTAAGCACTGCATTACGCAATAAACTGCTGTAAACGTATGTTTTGTTACAGACGATCGATTTAGGTTTCATGGACACATTCAACGACTATGAGGGGGTAAATGGACACAATGTTATACGTAATGCTAATAGAAATGTTGGCTCATTTTACAGCAGGTAACTGGTACTATAATTACTCAGATGCAAATCTGTGCTGAATTTTGGACGCAAATATGGTCTGATCCTACACTGAAATCGTTCGCCTGAGACAAAATATACCATAACACCTGTGTATTGCCTAATTCAGTTCTTTGTTTTTGAGCCAACAGTATTCTGAGAGGTTTGATGCGGCCCACCACGAATTCCTTCACCTGTGACAACCTCATGATCTCACAGTAGCACTTGCAACCTACGTCCTCAATTATTTGCTGGATGAACACCAATCTCTGTCTCCCTCTACTGTTCTTGCTCTCTAAAGCTCGCTGTAGTACCATAAATGTCATTTCGTGGTGTCCTAATAGACGTTCTAGCATCCTGTCTCTTCTCCTTGGCCGCGGGGAGTGGCCGTGCTGTTTGAGGCGACATGTCACGGACTGCGTCGCCCCTCACGCCAGAGGTTCGAGTCCTTCCTCGGGCATGGGAGTGAGTGTTGTTCTTAGTATAGTTAGTTTAAGTTAGTTTATGTAGTGTGTAAGTCTAGTGACCCATGACCTAAGCAGTTTGGTTCCTTAGGAATTCACAAACATCGGAAAATTTGATCCTTTCTCCTTATCAGTGTTTTCCATATATGCCTTTCCTCTCCGATTCCGCGCGGAACCTTCTCATTCAAAATGGTTCAAATGGCTCTGAGCACAATGGGACTCAACTGCTGTGGTTATCAGTCCCCTAGAACTTAGAACTACTTAAACCTAACTAACCTAAGGACATCACACACATCCATGCCCGAGGCAGGATTCGAACCTGCGACCGTAGCAATCGCACGGTTCCGGACTGCGCGCCTAGAACCGCGAGACCACCGCGGCCGGCCCTTCTCATTCCTTACCTTACCAATCCTCCTAATTTTCTATAATACCTCTGTAGCACCATATTTCAAATGCTTCTGTTCTCTTGTGTTTCGGTTTTCCCACAGTCCATGTTTGACTGTAGTCCAAATGTGCATTATCAGATATCTCTTCCTGAAATTAAGGCCTATGTTTGACAGTAGTAGACTTTTTTTTTTGGCAGGAATACCCTCTTTGCCATTGCTCATTGCTAGTCTGCTTTTGAAGTCCTCCTTGCTCCCTCCGTCATTGATTATTTTTCTGTCTGCGTAGCAGAATTCCTTAATTTCATCTACTTCTTGAGCATCAATCCTCGTGTTAAGTTTCTCGTTGTTTCCGAGTCTGCTACTCAATTTTACTTTGGTCTTTCTTCAATTTACTCTCAGTCCATTTTCTGTACTCATGGTACGGTATATTCTGTTCAGCAGATTATTCATTTCACTTTCACTCAGAATAGCGATGTCATCAGCGAATCGTATCATTGACACCCGTTCACCTTAAATTTTAATTCCACTGCTGAACTTTTCTTTGTTTCAATCATTGCTTCTTCTATGTACAGATTGAACCGTAGAGGTGGAAGACTACATCCTCCCTAATCTGAGCACTTCGTTCTTAGTCGTCCACTCTTAACATTCCCTGTTGTGTCTTGCACATATGGTATATTGCTCGTCTCTCCCTACAATTTACCCCAATTTTTTTCAGACTTTCGAAAACCACTTTGCAATGTCGAAAGCTTTTCCCAGGTCAAAAAAATCTATGAACCTATCTTGATTTTTCTATAGCCTAGCTTCCACTGTCAACTGTAACGTCAGAATTGCCTCTCAGGTGCCTTGAACTTTCCTAAGGCCAACGTGATGGTCACTTAACACATTCTCAATTTTCGTTTCTAGTTCTTAACTTCCCTTAAGGCTGTGCGACACCACTTCCATAATATTTTGTTTAGAAATTGTTTATAGAAAATCCCGAGAGGAGAAGGAGAGGATGACGACCCAATAAAGGTGGCTTGAAGATGTAAGTAGGATTTCAACACTATGGAAGTCAGCAAGTGAACAAAAAAGCAAAGTGCAGAGAAGAATGGAGGCACGTGATAAAGGAGGCTAAGGTTCTGTGAGGACTGTGGTGCTGACCAGTAAGCACGTAACCTGCATGTTTAGTACGAAATGTGAAGATAACATAATACGTCAACTGGTCACTACTAACACGACTGCGCTTCAGATAAAAGGGAGAACTTTTTCCGTTTCTACACAGATAAGTGAAGAGAGGGTCGGTGGTGTTAGGAAAAGATGATGTTAAATAATTCTGGGCAGTATCTTAGCATTACTTATAATAACATGAGTTAGTAGAACTTCAAATCTTATCAGTTTCTTCTTACCGTATCATTTTTTAATGTCGTTTTTCTGAGAAAAGACTTATTGTAGACAGTGTAAAGGTTTGTGCGGTAATGATAAAACAACATAATAGAAGCAGAATGCAAATGCGTTCAAGACACTATATATCTGATTACATTACTTCTTAAATAAAAGTTTTCTTCATTTATTAGGGTAATTTGAGTTTTAGCATCTTGCAAGATTTACGAAAGGAGTCGAAAAAGAAAACCGTAATTGCTTGCTTTATTTTTCTTTAAAGTCAAGTATTAAAATAACAAGAAAAATCGTGTCAATGATTTTGAGAGAATATACAGGAAAAACATTTAATTTTTTCCCTTCCGTGCGGTGAGGGCTTTTCTTTGCAAATATTACGCTTTTTCAGGTTGAAAAACCATATGTGAAACAGTACTGTTCCTCTCCCCAAATTGAAAACCATCACTGTGGTTTAGTGGAGCTACGTTGTACTGTTTCTCTACACAGAATTGATAACCATCACTGTAGTTCAGTGGGTATTTCGAAGTCATTCACGTCATGCTGAAGGTAAGAAGTTCAGTGTATATTAGAATTGATTAGAAAACAGAACCATTTTGGTAGACAAGATATTCTTCGCAATAATACGATTACCCTAATAATAATATAAACAGATTATTCGAAATCACATACCACAGTGTGTAGCTGTTGGGTTATTAACTGTTTCTTGTACAGAACTAGTGAGCTTGCAGCATGACTAAGTAAGTAGCTATCTCACAAAATAACAAAGGTACGACACGAAACTTAAAAACTGAGGTACCGTTCTGAATTACAGATAGTTAAAAAAGATAAAACTAATCGAAGGACAGTTGTTGTTGACTTCTTTGTGACAGAATTATCAAAGGATCGAGTTACAAATACTATCTTTTATTATTAATTAAATGACAATTCTTCGGGAGCAGTACCATGTACGGGAAGCTCTTTATTACTAGTAATAGCTGTACCTTCTGGGTACTAATTAGTGTTTCTTCTGAACCGTGCTTTCTTGAATTAACGCTATTGTCTCTGGTTGCATACGTTCAACCTGAATACCTTCTGTGGAATCTACACTGTTGTACGCTTTTTCGATTTATTACTCACTGTGTCCATAACAGTTTGAATAGTTTCTGCACTGTAAGTATTTTGAAATGATTTATGGAATGGACGAGTCTATCAATTTACAGTAAAAACCTTTTTTCCCTTAACAGCTGACAGTAGGTGTTTAACGATGTATGATATATTCATCGCACTGACCCGCGTAAAGGCAGTGGATGTCACTGCTTACTTCCTAGCTATTTTTTGTGCTATGTCTGCCAGAAGCCATAATCCAAAAATTAAGGAGTTGAAGAAAATAACCTGTGTTTGCTAATGAGCCATTCCTTCACTTCAAAATTAGCAAGAATTTCTTCTTCCGGATTACCAACTTTATAATTTCTCCTTTCATGAAAAAGGCAAAGTAACAACAATGATCTTCATGATCGAGACAAGATATGTCATAACTACAAAGTACTGTATGTTGGAGATACCTCTGTATATCATTAAGGAATAGACTGAGTGCCTTGTAACTAATCTTGCTACTGGGTGAGCTGCAAACAGCGTAAGTACCAAATTAAGGCAGACGGCCAAAACGACGTGTCGTCAAGAAATAAGCCGCAGGGACTTCGATTTCATGAGAAATGATTGGTTTACAATCCGACTCTGTAATAGATGACGAATGTAGCGTGTCAACATTATACTAACGATTGTGCAGATAGAGAGATAAATGTGGAGTTACACATGATCAGACAGACGTATGTAGTTGCTCTTCGAATTTTATCTGCTCTAAATTTTACCTGCCAGTAACCTGAGTGGAAAATATAAATACTAAAACAGATGTACTACGCACGGCATTTATTTCACATACAGTATTTCTAGGGAGTACTGAGTGTCACGTTCTACCCACATGTCCGCTACTTCAGAACATACTGAATAACGTATTTCTTCCTCACCCAGGCATGTTTATTACAAAACTAACTCTGCCGAAGGGCATTTAGCCCCGAGAAAACAATTACAGAGTTGGAAGGGCAACTTCAAAAAGTTTAGCAGACATTTAATGTGATTTACTCCACGCCCGAAGCACTTTTCCGATGCCATCCTCTGTCAGAGGAACTTTTTTATTTTTTTCATTTTTCTGGTCTTTCTGTCCCTCACAGGTTTAAAGTGCTTTATCAGTCGAAAATTACTTTATGTTTCCAGAAATATTGTCAAATATTGAATTAACAACCCCCTTTCTACGATACTCCGGTTTTTACGCCGGCTAACAATGTAATATTGAAGTTCGACGTTTTCGTCTGATGTTGTAGGTCGACTCTGTGCGATGCAGAACTGCAAAGCATTTTTTACTGAAAAAAGCTGAAGAGGTTTTGAGGTTCGTTCGCCATATTTTGTTCTTTAATATAGCTATCATTCCTGGAATCGTATAGAGCACGAATTTCCTCATTCAAGGGATTCGAAAATTTTGTGATGATTTGATAATGTTTGTTTCGATAATCCCTTTGAATATTTTGAAGATTTATTTCCTGTAATTCAGTTTGCGAGTGGCTCAGATACCTAGGAATGCCATAGATCTGGGTAGTCATTGACTAATCGATCGGCTTCAGACGTAATTTTACCTATTGTACCCTATGATACATTTGTCTGTGAAGTGTCATACAATATATTAAATACTACGTAATGCACAGTTCATTAAACTGTTCCACTATTAAAATATTTTGTTACTACGCCTGTCATCTTATGGTAGATTTCCCCAGTTACTGACAGTTTCTTGCATTCTACTTATCAACATTCCTTGTGTGTGGAGTTAGTTCTCCTTCGCTGTTTTCACTCCCTTTCTTTTATAGTTCGTACGCTGTGTTAACCGATTCGCACTGCCTGGGGAAACAACTTTGAAATTATAAACTTTGTGCTTTTCATTTGTAAGTTCGTTCTTTATTTTATTATTTTCCTTAGAGTTCTTATTCTCCCCCTTTTACTCTAGACTTCGTGCTTATGTGGTATATTACAGCACATTTTACCTCCTGTCCTGATCTTCAATTTTTCCGCCACACATTTCTGTACATCTACATCTACATAACTGCTCTGTAAATCCTACTTCAGTGCTTGACGCAGTTTTCATAGAAACACTTCGAGGCTATTTGTCTGTCATGTAGCGTGTTCGCAAGTTGGGAATATTGGTACCTCCACAGCTGTACGATTTACTTGAAATGAATGAAAATTGGTGCCGGACTGAGACTCGAACCCGGCTTTCCCACTTTACGTGAGCAGTCGATTTCACTGCTTCGCGTGTCCGAGCACGCTTCACGAACGTAACCAGACTTCTGTATGTCCCATTGCCAGATACTCAAAGTGCTCACACCGTTATGTGATTCCCATGCAGGGAGGGACTTGTTTAATTTTCTCGTCAGACTGCCTTGGCTTCGGCGTTAAATACATTAGTGTGATGATTGTATTTGACATTGCCTGTAAATTTTGATGCCGTATCCCTTCGTATGTGCATTCACAAAGAAAGAAAAATCAGAAAACGGAATCTAAAACAACCACAGCTGGCTTGCCCTACTGGTGCAGAAGTCTGTAGATCATTGGATTTTCGCCGGCACTATTATTTTCAGATCAGTCTTCTACTTAATATCGTCCACAGTCGGTGGAGATCAACTAGTTTACTTCCTTTGTTGCTTAGCTTGAGAATTCATTGGCATTGCACTAGTGGCAGTCGACAAGCTGGGACTAATTACATGAAACATTCATTAGATAAGCAGTATTATTTGCTATTATTAACTAATATATCTCCTTCATGAACCCAGAAAAGTATTAGTAGTTTATATGGTGCTTCTGTATATTTAATCATTGTTGCTCAGTACTTCGAGACGTATCGAGTTATCACAGATTCTTGTCTGAAAATGGGTCATAAATCTGCTTAAAAGATATTTCAGAATTATGTTAGAACAAATAAGCGCTCTTTCACGAATATTAAGTCAAAATTTTCGATTTATAAAGCCTTTGATCTTTGATTCAGATTTCCTCATGCAGTTTTGCGGAAATGTTGTTCTCCTGTTACATCTTTGCTGGTTTGTTGTATGTCATAACTGACGTTTTTTTACTTTAGAAAATGTATCTCTGTTTAAAGCAGATAAATATGTAACGTTATCCAATTATTATTAGTGTTTACGTTATGCCTGAATCAGCTGCATGACAATTTCATGTGTATAATTTTGAATGTACAGTAGCATAGTTGTTTCTGCGGCTACTAGATGGCGCTCGTAGCAACACCATGTTTACTTGCGCACACTTTGTAACGTGGGCACCTCAGTCTTGTTGCAACCCTTGTTCACTCAAGCAATAGCAGCCTTTAGCGGCTCGCCATCTTATTTACAATTATTCATGAGGTCGGCTTTCCGGCTTAGATTTTTTTTAAATGTGACTTGGAAGTACTGCATCTCTTTCCAGTCAGTACAAACTTTAATTTTATTAATGTGTTATATACCTAATATGTTTTAGAACAGTTAGTTTAATTCTGAAGGCGACGCTCACAGTAGCGTCGAAACATGGTCAATTTTGACTTAATTTTAGTGACCGATTGCTTATTTGTTCTAATATAATTCTGACACGGTCACTGAACCTTAGCAGCTATGTTCAAAGCATATTTAATTATCATGGCTGAATATTTATGATACATCTCACTGGAGCTCCCGGTCCACCCGAATTGTATGACACAATGTTCCAACTGCAGTACCTACCAAGGACGAAGATGAATACATGTCGGTAGTACTAGTATCTTTAACGCTATAACATACAAAGACGAACAACTGATGCTGGTCCAATCAGAGTGTAATCGATCAGAATTAATAACTCAATGTTTGATACTTATTATTTTTCTAAATAGTTACAATCACGTCCATATGTGCAAAGTGATTAAAGTGTATTCTTTATCGTAGTTAAATCCAGATGACGATATCAATGCATTACCATCAGCAGCACTGTTCGATAAAAGGAGCTGACTTATTTCATTTACTTCCTCTACATTGCAGTTTAGCAGCTTATTTTATCTGGTTGCTGTATATCTAAAAGTAACTGTGCATCGTCGTGCTTAGGTGATTTTAAAATACTATTTAAATTATTTCATTTTTATGTTGATAAGTGTAGCATAGAGGAGATTATTCACAGCTGTGGGTGAATATGTTACTCTTTAAAGTCATACACTCACGTACACTATTTCTCAGTTGTGTTCTGAGTCTCATTGTTAATTTAATAAACGTGGCTTCGTTGTGATCTACGATTTGCTTTATGGCGTCACGTATGGTTTCTGAAGTATATTCCAGATTTATTTATCTGAATTTTGGAGGGAATAATTTTTCTCTCTTTGTGCTTAAGGTGGCATTTTTACCATCAGTAACAAATCTGTCAGTCTCGGGCCCGTTTTATCAGATGGTATCAATTGATTTTTGGCCTACACAGGTATTAACTTAAAGAGTATGTATGTGCACAGCAGGCATTTGAATTCACATAGTAGTGACTGTGGTTGTTCAAAAATGGTTCAAACGGCTTTGAGCAATATGGGACTTAACATTTGATGTCATTAGTCCCCTAGAACTTAGAACTACTTAAACCTAACTAACCTAAGGACATCACACACATCCATGCCCGAGGCAGGATTCGAACCTGCGACCGTAGCAGTCGCACGGTTCCGGACTGCGCGCCTAGAGAAGTGACTGTGTGAAAGAAAAGACAAAAAGTGTGATTCTAGGAACGAGGTCGAAAAGAAACACAGGTTAATTAATGTTTAATCGAACAGGATCGTAATGTGACTGAGTGCTGACGTACTAATGAGAATTCCGTAGGAACTATGAAGAAAGCACTGTGAATGGGTAAACAGAACCATATGAGGAATACTGAATACTGAAAGGCAGAAGAAGCTTTACGTTGAATGAGAGAAATGTTGACGACGGAGTAACCGAAGTAGAGAAAGGTATGTGTTGTTATGAAAATTTTGATGTTCACGTCTGGTGACCAGCAGAAATGTTTAAATTATGGAGAGTGTTTGTGGAGGCACTCTGTAGCAATTCTGAATGTGTGGGTTGTCGCATTGTTGTGCTGGAATTGCCCAATTCCGTCGGAATGCACAATGGACATGAATGGATACAGGTGATCAGGCAGGATTGTTACGTACGTGTCACTTGTCAGAGTCGAATCTAGACGTACTAGGGGTCCCATATCACCGCAACTGCACACGCCCCACACCATTATAGGGGCCTCCACCTGCTTTAACAGTTGCCTGCGGACATGCAGGCCACATGGACTCATGAGATTGCCTCCATACATGTACACGTCTATCCGAACGATACAATTTGAAACGAGACTCGTCCGATCAGGCAACATGTCTCCAGCCATATAACGTCAGAAATCGGTGTTGACGGGCTCAGGCGAGGCGTACAGCTTTGTGTCGTGGTGTCATCAGGAGTACATGAGTGTGTCTTCAGCTCCGAAACCCCATATCGATGATGTTTCGTTGAATGGTTCGCACGCAGACGTTGATAATTACCCAGAATTGAAATATGCAGCAATTACCGGATGGGTTGAACTTCTGTCTAGTTGAACGATGCCCTTCAGTCGTCATTGGTCCCGTTCTTGCAGGCTGTTTCTGTGGCCGCAGCGATGTCGGACATTTGGTGTTTTACGGAATCCCTAATACTCAAGGTATACACGGGAAATGACCGTACAGAAAAATCCTCCTTCATCGCTACCTGGGAGATGCTGTGTGCCATCGCTCGTGCATCGACTATAACACCACGTTGAAATAGTCTTAAATCTCGATAACCTTCCATTATAGAAGCAGTGACCGATTTCAGAACTGCGCCAGACAATTGTCTTATATGGGCGTGACCGACCGCAGTGCCGTACTGCTTCTTTACATATCTCTGCATTTGAATAAGCATGCCGATACCAGTTTCTTTGGTACTTCAGTGTATAGCAGCAACAAATATGAAGGAAAAAGATAAGCCCTTTAATATGTACAGTCTTAGACAGTAAAACTGACCGCCGGCTTGCAGCCACAGAGACAAAGTCCGAGTCATTCACTTAAGGTGGCCATAACACTGACCATCCCTAACAACTCTAAGTCCGGCCATATGCACAATATGGCAACACTGTAAGATGCGGAAGTGTTAAGAGGAAGTGCTGTCTACTTTCGAGACATTGTCGGACTATGTGAGCGCATGGTCTAGTGGCAGCCGGCACGGTAGCTCAGCATGTCGGTCAGAGGACTGCGAGCTCTCTGTGATAAAAAAAAAAAAAAAAAAAAAAAAAACTGAATCAGAGAATCAACGATTAACTTGACGGATGTCTTGTGACGTCCGCCCAGGCCAAACGCAATGAACAATATCGAGCAAAATGAAAAAAAAGAAGTGGCTAGCGTCGTGCGTTCTAAACTTATAGTCGCCTGTTCCAGTCCAAATCTATTTTTTTTTAACCACAGCTGGTCTAAAGTTATGACTCTGACTGAACATCGAAGATAATTCGCTTACCATTCTAACCACCAGCAAAAACAAGTATTTCAGAAACATTTCCGCAGGACAGCTCGTGGCTGCGTCGCGATCATAATAGCTTACGCTCGGGCGTTTCCTCGCGCTGCAGCTGCTACCGGCCACCGGCCAGACGCCACCCGCCGCCTATAATAAGGCGCTGCAAATGTGAACGCGGCGACACGCTGTCACTGCATATATCAACTGTCATTTTCAAATTTGAAGTTCTAGTTATCATCTTGCAGTTAAACATTGGATTTTGCATACTTGAAAATCATGAACTACGGTTAAGCATTGTAAAATTGAGTCGCAAGTGGATATAGGTGTAACATCTGCAACACAACGTTTACTTTTTTAATAACAGAGGGGTGAATGCAGAGGAGGCAGCTAGAAACATTTGATTTGACTGTGGAGCGAGTGCTTTTGGGAAATATACGCCAGAAAAAGATATTCTTGTTTTAACAAAGATCGTTCTGGCATGAATGGTTTTCCACATTAAGGAAGTCTCGATTACCGATATATGTGATAGAAATTCCATTTTACGTCTCTCATTGAGCATTAGAATGTAATGTAGTAATTCGTGACGTGTTATGATGCCCTTATCGTTAACTTCCTAAGAAGAAATGAAAGGCTGAGCCCCTCCAGAAGACATAAACTCGAGCAAATAGTAGTGTGAACATAGTATTTTACATCTGATAGCTCCAAAAGTGTGTTTTGGGCTACGAATTCTGCTTCAAGGGCTGTGTGCAACACAGCTGGAATTTGTTGCCAACTACTGAGACACCTTTCGGTCTCAGCGTAAGAAAATCGAGCAACACAACTACATCACATGTGCTACTGCATGATAACGCACTTCTTGATTTCGGAAACAAAACTATCCACGAGATTGAAATTAAAGTCGTCTCTCAGGCACTTGTATTGATTGAGAAGTCCTCTCTCAAGCACTTGTACCTTTCGTCATGTATTCGTAAAGTTTTACCTTCCCCGCTCTTGATCGACCAACCGTCAACGCAATTCATTTCTAGACGAAATTACTCTAAGCGAGTCTCGAAAGGCGAACGAAAGCAGCTTGGACATCGTGGGAGCCAGTAGGTTTCAACTGGCGTAGAATTTGTAAACAACTTTAGCATTGTCAGATCGTTTTAGATATCGTGAAAGAAAATTCTTTTGCTGATTAATTTCTCTTTGATGACTACTCTAGCGTTTGGTAAACTAATGGAAAATCCAATTAAAATATTCACTGTACTAATACAAATTAAATTCAGCTTACTACAGAAATATCACGACGGCAGACTATCTTAATAATGCATTATGTATCTGTAAGACGACTGAGTGTATTTTAACACGAATTAGTAGGACATTACCGACTTTTGAGTTCGAAAAGATCTGTATTTACTTAATTTCCTGTATCATTCGCAATTATTATGAAAACGTGGCATTTCATAGATATAATTACGTATTCACAACAACAAAAAATATGTCGTCATTATGAATTTGGCAGGTTTTCGCTCTGACACTAAGGGTTACTGAAGGAAGCAAGGCGCATTTTGCTCGAGCGTTGTCTTACGATTCCCTTATTGCGTTTGTATCTGCCTGCTTGTAGCTCTGCTACAAAAGAATTTAAAATCTGGCTTTCAGCGAGTCTCGAAAGGCGAACGAAAGCAGCTTGGACCTGATAGCCAAACATGTTTCTTGGCGACAGGCTACTTCTTAAAGTGGGAAGGCATTCTTTTGTGGTTGAATTCTTGGTAAATGTTAGTCAGACGTGTGCCTTTGGTGTAAGCGTTTCGGTGTCTTGAATTTGTACCAATGATTTTTCTACAGGTTTTATCTGTCCCAAATAGAGAGTTAGAGAATTGAAGTCTCGCATTCGCATTTTCATGTCATCTTGGTGAATTTTGCTCATAGTACTTTCGAGTTTGTTCCACAATATTTCGACATTTTAAGTGTTCACCTTATTTCCGATGTTGGTGGGATCATGCACATATTTTTTATAGGGACTCTAAATGAGCATAGTCATAAGTCGATTGTTGATGGATGTGATTTCTTCGACAGAGTTGTTGATAGGTCTAAGTACGAGAAATGCAATGCCGAAGATTGGTGCGCCTTTCGCTACCTTTCGTTGTATTTTGCTCTTTGAAATGCCATGGCTTCCGTAATGCAAGTTTTAATTGTCAATTAATCGTGGTTCTTGAAGAGATAGAATGAAAATTTTTTGGCGGACGATTTCTTTTGTGAGATAATTTAGGTTTCTTGTTTGGATCAATGTATCGATGTTTAGTTTTCAAATGAATGTTTTCTGCTTGTAGGGAAATTTACCAGAGATCTTCGATATTCTCTGCCGTGATAACCTGGACTCCCTAGAGTGCGAAAATACAACTGCCGCCAATCGGTGGCCAGATTGTGTACAACTTGGGGTAAAGTTACCTTTGCTTGCATAGTTCATGTTTTCTTGTGTTTTATTAGTTTGGCCTGGGTGATACCGGGACCAGACAGGACCAGAGGGTGTTGAAGCCTCTGGAAGCAAATATTTTCAGCCAAGCTCATTAAGATAACAGACGGTGACCAGAGTAGCGGTGATTTTCACTCACATGTGTCTGGATTTTGGGTTCAACGGATTGAGTAGCCGTTCAGGATTGTGTTAGTATTTGGTTTACCCAGTTTTTGATTTGATGCATGTGGGGGAGGGTTTCCCGTATCGGCTACACGGGATTTTTATTATAATTGTGTCATCAGAAAATCTGATATGGAGTATCTTCCCACCTCTGAAATAGATGTGTATTGTTCGATTCAGTATCTCCATCACATAAATATGGGTTATAATTATGTTACATTGCTGTTAGTCGAGATATTTCTCACTTTTTCTTAGGCAGTTGCTACCTGTTACTCCGTCATAGGAATTTATGAGCGCATCATTGTTGAAAAACAGACGTTCAAATTATCCGGACATGACTCATATGTTTCTCAAGAACTTTAGTTTTCGTGTTTATTTTCTCACTTCATATTAAAGCAAGGGCGTTAATATGAGAAGAGGAAATGACATATGCTTCCTAGACATAATATTTCCTTGTGTGCTATTACTGCATACACGAAAGCCCTGCAATTAATTTTTGTATGTTGGATAAATTTTGATATCACCTTACATTCCTTTGTGAGAAGTTTCCTATTTTATTTGGATTCAAATAGAGTGGACATTTCATCACTGGTTAATATTCTGATGACTAATGACATGATACCCGTTGCAATTGCTCCATGGCACCTGTGAGTAGAGTCTCACGCTGGTTACTATAAGAACATGCAGGTAGTGATATCCGTTCACTGCATCAGAGCCAAGGTGATTTCTCTCTGTTTAGGGCGAAGCGTCTGCTGCAGTGTCCACGCTCAGCCAACATAAACAAATCGCGGCGGCATTGGGCAAAGCTGATCGCTGCGCTTGTCGCGAGCCTCGACAACTAGAGTGCACTGTCTCTGCTAACGATACAATGGAGTTAATACATCTTACTTAACGTAATACGCAGGACGTGGGATGGGTAAAAATTCAGTTTGTAACTTCCCATCGCATTAAAATGCTTTACAGTCATATTTGATGCAATATTTATTGTTGGTTGTCTCTCTAATATTAATAGTATTGATTCAGATTACGTTTTAACGCGAAGACACACACACACACACACACACACACACACACACACACACACACACACACACACACACACACACACACACACACACACACACATACACGCACGCACACACAAACAGTGACATTGATTTCAGTGAGGGTGACAACTACTGTGTGTTGAACAACACATGCAGCAGTCAGATCGTCAGTTGGCGTCGAGTGGATTAGATTTTTCAATTACCTTGCATTGCAAGAATTGTAAGGAGTGGACTGAAAGTAAATGGACTTGTATGCTAAAGAGCTGGGGCAAAGCAAAGCTTGACCGAATATCAGATAATTGATCACATGGGCTTTGTGGACGAGTATACTTTAAGTAACCAACCCACCCACGATCATTACGTAAGATTTCTCGAGGGCGTGATGGTTTACTTCCCATCATACGTTTTCTATATTCATCTAAAGGTCGGTTGTATTTGTAGGGACTCATGGCAATGACCTTGTTACCTCTGCTCACATATTCTCTATGTTGTTGATGTTCCGTGATCGTGGAACAAACGGCAACAGCTTTATCCTCTCTTGGCCCTGAAACCAATCTTGCACTGCTCTACTATGATGGATGGGTCTCTGCTCCTGTAAATACATTGTTATCTCGTTAGTTCATATATTTATATTTAAATAACGTATTTGTAATAATCACATTGGATTGTTATTTTCCACAGTGTTTAAGAATTCATTCCTTGTCATAGGTAAGTGATCTGGATTCAAAAGTCCGATTAAGAATGTGGTTCGACCAGTCTATCATATGATGATAGTCGTAGTCGGATATCCACATTAAGACTGACTGACTGAATCCGATTAGGACGATTTTGTATCGAAATGACATTACAGAAATGGGATAATTCGAACGTCCGTATTGCAACAATGATGCGCCCATAAATTCCGATGATGGAGTAACAGGTAGCAACTGTCTAAGAAAAAGTGAGAAATATGTCGTCTAGCAGCAATGTAACGTAATTATAACCCACATTTATGTGATGGAAATTCTGAATCGAGCAATACACATCTATTTCAGTTGTGGGAAGATACTCCATATCAGATTTTCTGATGACATGGTGGTACCGAGGAAATCAAAAATTGGATGAACCAAATACTAATACAATCCTGGACGGCTACTCAATCCGTTGAACCCAAAATCCAGTCGCGTTTGAGTGAAAATCACTGCTACTCTGGTCACCGTCTGTCATCTCAATGAGGTTGGCTGAAAATATTTGCTTCCAGAGGCTTCAACACCCTCTGGGCCTGTCTGGTCCCGGTATCACCCAGGCCAAACCAATTAAACACAAGAAAACATGAACTATGCAAGCAAAGGTAACTTTACCCCAGGTTGTTAACAATCTGGCCACCGATAGGCAGCAGTTGGATTTTCGTGTTCTGGGGAGTCCAGGTCCGCACGGCAGAGAATATCGGAAATCTCTGGTAAATTTCCCTACAAGCAAAAAACATTCATTTAAAAACTAAACATCGATACATTGATCCAAACAAGAATCCTCAATAATCTCACAAAAGGAAACGACTGCCAAAACATCTCATCCTTGCTCGTCAAGAACCACAATTAATTGACAGTTAAAACTTGCTTTACGGAAACCACGGCATCTTCAAGAGCCAAATACAACGAAAGGTAGCGAAAGGCGTACCAATCTTCGGCACAGCATTTCTCGAACACAGACCTATCATCAACTCTGTCAAAGAAATCGCACCCATCAACAATCGACTTATGACTATGCTCATTCAGAGCCCCTATAAAAGATATACACTCGTATATATTATGAGCCCAATTCGCGAAGATGACGTGAAAATTCTAATGGAAGACTTCAACTCTCTATTTGGGACAGAAAAAACCTGTAGAAAAATCATTGGCACAAATTCAACACACCGAAACGCTTACACCATCGGCACACGTCTGACTGACATTTGCCAACACTTCAACCACGAAAGAATGCCTTCCCACTTTAGGAAGTAGCCTGCCCCAAGAAACATGTTTGGCTACCAGGTGCAAGACGCTTTCGTTCGCCTTTCGAGACTCCCTGGAAGCCAGATTTTTAATTCTTTTGTAGCAGAGCTACAAGCAGGCAGATACAAACGCAATAATGGAATCGTAAGACAACGCTCGAGGAAAATGCGTCTTGCTAGTTTCAGTAACCCTTAGTGTCAGAGCGAAAACCTTACGGTACTGCAAAATTCATAATGACGACATATTTTTTTGTTGTTGTGAATACATAATTATATCTATGAAATGCCACATTTTCATAATCATTGCGAATGACACAGGAAATTAAGCAAATACTGATCTTTTCGAAGTCAAAAGTCGGTAATATCCTACTAATTCTTGTTGAAATAGGCTCAATCGTCTTACAGGTACTTAATGGTTTATTAAGATAGTCTGCCGTCGTGATGTTTCTGTAGTAAGCTGAACTTAATTTGTATTAGTACAGTGAATATTTTAATTGGATTTTCCATCAGTTTACCAAACGCTACAGTAATCATCAAAGAGAAATTAATCAGCAAAAGAATTTTATTTCACGATATCTAAAACGATCTGACATGCTAAAGTTTTTTACAAATTCTACGGCAGTAGAAACCTACTGGTTCCAACGTTATCATTATACCAGAGTAGTTTTAAGAGTATTTTCGTCTAGAAATGAATTGCGTTGACGGATGGTCGATCAAGAGCGGGAAAGGTAAAACTTTACAAATATACGACTAGAGGTACCAGTGCTTGAGAGAGGACTTCTCAATCAATACAAGTGCCTGAGAGACGACTTTAATTTCAATCTCCTGGATAGTTTTGTTTCTCAAATCAAGACGTTCGTTATCATGCAGTAGCACATGTGATGTAGTTGTGTTGCTCGATTTTCTTACGCTGAGACCGAAAGGTGTCTCAGTAGTTGGCAACACATTCCATCTGTGTTGCACACAGCCCTTGAGTTGAATTCGTAGCCCAAAACATACTTTTGGAGCTATCAGATGTAAAATATTATGTTCACACTACTCTTTGTTGGAGTTTATGTCTTGTGGAGGGGCTCAGCCTTTCACTTCTTCTTAGGAAGTTAACGATAATGGCATCATAACACGTCACCTGTAACAGTACTGCATACGAATGCTCAATGAGCGACGTGATGTCGTTCAATAATAGTCACCCCGTTGATTTTTGTAGTTCCGAATTAGAGCATGCAGTACTCCCACACCAGACTTCTGAACTTTGCCTGTTGAATGCAAATGAAGCATCGTGTTAAAATGGTAATCTATCACATATACCAGTAGTCGAGACTTCCTTAATGTGGAAAATCACTCATGCCAGAACGATCTTTGTTGAAACAAGAATATCATTATCTGGCGTATTTTTCCCAAAAGCACTCGCTCCACAGTCAAATCAAATCTTTCTAGCTGCCTCCTCTGCATTCACCCCTCTGTTATACCAAAAGGAAACGTTGTGTGCAGATATTTGACATATTTCCACTTGCGACTCAATTTTACAGTGCTTAACCGTAGTTCATGATTTTCAAGTATGCAAATCCAGTGCTTAACTGCCAGATGATAACTAGAACTTCAAAATCGAAAATGACAGTTGATACATGCAGTGACAGCGTGGCGCCGCGTTCACATGGGCGGCGCCTTATCTCAGGCGGCGGGTGGCGTCTGGCCGGTGGCCGGTAGCAGCTGCAGCGCGAGGAAACGCCCGAGCGTAAGCTATTATGATCGCGACGCAGCCACGAGCTGTCCTGCGGAAGTGTTTCTGGAATACTTGTTTTTGCTGGTGGTCAGAAAGTTAAGCGAATTGTGTTCGATGTTCAGTCAGACTCATAACCTTAGATCAGCTGTGGTTAAAAAAAATTACATTTGGTCGCGAACGGCGACTATAAGTTTAGAACGCACGACGCTAGCCACTTCTTTTTTTCATTTTGCTCGATATTGTTCATTGCGTTTGGCCTGGGCGGACGTCACAAGACATCCGTTCAAGTTCATCGTGGATTTTTTGACTCAGCTTATTATTGTTTTGTTTTTTTTTTTTATCACAGAGAGCACGCAGCCCTCTGACAGAACATGCTGAGCTACCGTGCCGGCTGCCACTAGACCATGCGCTCACATATTCCGACAATGTCTCGGAAGTAGACAACACTTCCTCTTTACACTTCCGCATCTTACAGTGTTCCCATACTGTGCATATGGCCGGACTTACAGTTGTTAGTGGCGGTCAGTGTTATTGGCCACCTTAAGTGAATGACTCTGTGGCTGCCAGCCGGCGGTCAGTTTTATTGTCTAAGACTGTACATTATTGCTACTGAATGTGCAAGATTCAATAGAGGTGAAGTGGTGCTAGACTTATTAGATAATCCATATTTGAAAATGTAGAAGGAACAGGACAATGTGTAGCACAGTTTACACCTTTAATGAAAAGGTTACTTGTTTAGTGGATAGAGATCCGGACGTTTCTGCTGTGTTACAGACTTCTGAGGATGCTACCCAAATCGGAAAAATGTGGTTATTATGTGTGTTTCCCGGACAGACATTTGTTGTAGGTACAGTAAAAGTAAGAAAACAATAATACTGAAATTCTGCTACCTGTAAAGATCCAAGATTTACATCTTTACCGGAATCTTCTTATCAACTCCAGCTTGAGTGTGGAAATGTTTGTTGGGGCAAATTTTTTGCAAAAATGCAAAGGCAAAGTGGATTTTTGAATTAACAATGCTGTCCTTACAATAGATGGTAAAATGACATTATTCCTTTTACAGGCTGAAGTCATATACTGTGTGTCTCTATAATTAAAGTTTCCTTATTTAACACGCTATAATATGGATACTAATTAAAATGGTTCAAATGGCTCTAAGCACTATTGGACCTAACATCTGAGGTCATCAGTCCCCTAGACTTGGAACTACTTAAACCTAAGTAACCTAAGGACATCACACACATCCATGTCCGTGGCAGGGTTCGAGCCTGGTACCGTAGCAGCAACGCTGTTCTGGACTGAAGCTCCTAGATCCACTCGACCACCGCAGCCGGCTGGAGACTTATTACCGTACTAGGACAAAACGTGGTAGCTTTAAAGTCAAGGATATGGGGAACACAAATAATGCATACCATTACATACTGGTACCATTACTGCTACAAAAGCGGCTAAATACGGCGCCCATCAGTGCCCAGAAGAGTATGAATGCGCAATGCTGCATTCTACACAGCATATCGAAACATGTCCATAGGTATGCTGGCTGTCTCTCTGGATATGCTGTGCTTCAGATCAGCTCATGTGTGGATGTTCCCCTGGTAAACACTGTCCTTTAGGTAGTCCCACAGCCAGAAATCACAGGGAGTGTGATTAGGTGATCGTGCCGGTCAAGCATGTGGAAACCGTCGGTTGACAATTCTATCGTTCCCAAATGTGTTTCGGAGAAACAGGTGAACTTCACGAGCGATGAGCGGTAGTGCCCCATCTTGCATGAAAACTGTTGATTTCAATGCGTGCCTCTCCTGTAGAGCGAGTTTGACCATGCTGAAGAAGCGTATACCAGTAACACTGGCCAGTCACGCGGGACGTCTTTGGTCCTTAACGGCCGACCTGTTCAAGAAAGAATGGGGCAATGATGAACATAGCCGTGAAGCCACACCATGAGTGACACATTCACCATACGGAGAAATGTCATGCACGTAACTGGAAGTGAAAATTCCCACACTCGGCAGTTCCTTGTACGGTTACAGCTCACCCGTCAGCGAAAAATGGGCTTCATGTGTTCAAAGCACGGTCCAGGGCCAGCCCTCGTCAACTTCAGTCCCTGCGAGAAATTGGGAAGTGAAGTCAACACGTCATTGTGCGTCCTGTGGTGCAGGCTGATGGCTCATGTACGGCTACTCTTTGAGAATGGTTCGAAGCACATTCCATACAGTGAATCGCGGGATGTTCAACTGTCGTGACACAGCCCGCGCACTGCCTCACGATCGGGAATTACGCACAGCTTTATCTGTCATAGCACCAGTTCTCTCATCAGCCGCGGGGCAGTGCCACCGGTTTTCGGCCTCTTCCCGGAGGGATGCCCACTTCCCTACAGTTGATTCGAATTTCTTTATCGTACTCCGCACAGCAAGTGAAGAAAGAGGACCCTTCCGTAATATTGTCACCTGCGATATTGTCGAACAGCAGCTGCAGGGTTAATGTTGTTTTGATAACAGAGCACCGGCCGGTGTGGCCGAGCGGTTCTAGGTGCTTCAGTCTCGAACCGCGTGGCCACTACAGTCGCAGGTTGAAATCCTGCCCATGGCATGTATGTGTGTCATGTCCTCTGGTTGTTTAGGTTTAAGTAGTTTTAAGTTCTAGGGGACTGATGACCTCAGATGTTGTCCCATAGTGCTCAGAGCCATTTGAAGCATTTGATAACAGAGCCGCACCAATAATGCCCTGCCCTTTTGTACAAGCTCATGCTGACACCTCAAGAAGTGCACTATAACTATATAGCTGCGCGATACTACGAATCACGATGTCTGATCACGGCAGCTGGTGGTCATAGTTGGAAGTGAACAGTGGTGCTGTGACAAATGGAAATTCAAGCACCCCATACTCTAGAACAGGGGTTCCCAACAAAATTTTCTCGAGCACCCCCTCATCGAGCATGATTGGTACCTTGCCATATCACAGTATAAAGTACCTAGAAAGCCAAATTAATAGTATTTTTATATGTTTTCTATTTTGGGTTCTTATAAAAAACATTGACATTTAATTATTGATAAAATATTGAGCTTTAAACTTTTTCAATTTAGCCATCATTATTATTGTCAAATTTTTGATTATTACTCAAAATCTTTGTCTTCAAATCTGGGTGTTTAATATAACAAACCCCTTAAAAAAATTGAGTATTACCTGACAATGACAGGAAAAAATTATAAGTGAGTGTACTGGTCTTTCAAGTGCACTACACTTGAGATTGCATCGAGTATACATGTGTGAAAAATAAGAAAACACTAATTACATACAATGTTACAACAGAGTACTCCTTCAGTATACAGTTAGTTTAAATTTTTTTCAGTCTGACCTTTGAGTCCATTATTCCTGAAATATTAGGTTCTGAACTTGAAACTTTTACTCTGAAATCCGACCGCATGTCGAGCCTATTCCTATATTTGCTTTCCATGAAACAAGTGAAAGAAAATACTTGCTCACACCGATATGTGGCTGCAAATGGAAGGACCTTTTTCATTGCCTTATCTCCAAGTTTCTTGTAGTCCTTCCGTGCTGATGCCCAGATGTCTGTAATTTTATCACCGATGAAAACGTTCATCACCGTACCGCAGCTGGACAGATCCACAAGTTGACCTTGCTCTTCTTCAGTGAGGCCTTGTATTTTGTCTATTTCTTCACAGGTGAAGGGATTTAGAATTCATTTGGCGTCAGGGTCAGGTTCAGGGAAATACTCTCTAAAAGTGGTGGCTAGGCTGCATAGATGCATTGATCTTGATCTGGTCAGGTCACTCCAGATCACTCAGATGACTCCAAGAATTGTTTTAAAGTAGAAAAGTTAGTTAGTGACTCGTTTTCTATCCTTAACTCCCAGCTCTGACACTTTTTGACAATAGCACTAATCATATCCTCGACTTTGGACATGTATACATTTTTTTCCTTGTAAACTCAAGTTTAACACATGCAAGTGTTCAAACACATCAGCTATGTACTGAACTGAGCCTAGCCAAGATAAGTCAGTGAGAAAATTCGTATGCTTTGTATCAAGAAGGAAGACAAGAACATCGTCTCAAAGTTCAAAAGATCTTGACAAGATCCTACCTCGAGAAAGCCCTCTTACTTCTGTACGAATAACAAGTTGCTCATGCTCACTGCCGATCTCTTTACACTCTAGGAAGACACTAGACGCAGAATTTAGCTTTCGCTAAAGCTCTGCTCATGTAAGAAGCGGACAAAACGAAAAATCTCTTATCATACGAAATATATTTAATATATTTTTTATTCTAATAGCATCTTGCGGACCCCTCTGGCATAGCTCGCGGACCACCTGTGGGGAACCACTCCTCTAGAAAATAATGACACCAAGTTTGGTACTCGGGGTAATTAGTTTCCGTGCTATAATATGTTAAGTAGGGGAAAATTAGTTATAACGATCCGGTGCGTCGGAAGAGCAATGTGACATACCTGTATGATACGGTTCAAAAATGGAAGATATAGTTAATTACGATGAATATAGACACCTTCGTAATCGACTGGCCTAAGGGGACGCGAGATCCCTGCAGTTCCAGGTGTTTGACGAACACCAGGCAACACGAGATGGTGATATTATTTAACTTTCGTTTAGTATTGTCAATATACCTCTTCAGAACTATCTTCTGTAAATAGCGTATGGTTGTAGGAGGTAAAAGTTATTGGAAACCCTTTTTGCAAAAATTTAAGGCAAATGTAAGGCATGTAAGGAGAATAAAAAAAATTTAGTGAATACTAAAATGCCACCAGGGAGTGGCTGAGTCATGAGAGAAAATGAGATAAATACGATAAAATTTTGTAGAATAAGACGCGACGTATATTGAAAATGTAATGTAATGTGCATTATGTATATCGTCATGTTGTACTGAATACACATAGATATTCACTTTAACTTTCAGAGCAGATGTAAGGATGTTTCGAGAAAAACTTTTAGTATATGCTGTATTAAGAAATGTTACAGACGAAGGCAGACAGGTCTTGTATGTTTAGTGTTTATTCCAAACTATTGAAGACACTGTAGTTATTTTGAGAATTTTATATTCACTGTGGATTTGTACCTGAAATTGTAAGGACTACGAAAGAAAAGATATTAGTTGCGTGACATAAAGTTTTTCCTGAAGTTAGGGATTTGTTCACTAGTTTTGTAGGAAAGGTTGAAAACATATGAGTAAACGTTAAATTGCTTGCATAATAATAAAAATTTGCTTCCAGCAATAATTTGCTAAAGAAGAATTTAAAAATGAAGTGCATTTGATGATTCTATATCCTTTAGAAGCTGATTGGGTAGAAATAGTGCCAGTTAGAGTACTGTTTCGTTTTATTAACGGCTGTTAGTTTTGATCAAGAGTAATAATAAAGACAAATAGTTTTGTTGAATAACATGATTAGTGAAGGTGGAAAATTTGTTGAATAACTGGGCATGGACCATTTATGTGACCTTATCTGAGATCCACTGTTAGCTAATTGAGGACAGATGATTGGACGATGCGACAAATAAAATGCCCCAGGTGCAAACGATGTGTAAATGAGGAAAGAAGAGGGGATTCCCATACTGTTTCGTCGTAAAGCCGGAACTAGCATATTCAAACCCTAAACCGAAGCTTGTAAAATATCCTATTTATGTCAAGTACATTTAGTGTGGTAGTCAGAAAAAGAAATTTATCGTCATAAAATAGGTGTTGTAATCTTTCTTATTGTGAACTCACAGCCTAGAGATTTTTGCGAAAAGCTAATTAATTTAAGCACTGCGTTTAGCACTAAGAAAGACACCAACCACAGCGCCTCTTCTTACTGAGAAGTGACGTAGTGCTCCAGAATTTTTATGAAGGCCCACCATAGCGATTTACTGAATGACTCATGTTAGTAAGGAAATTTATTTTGTTGTTATGAAAATACATCAACAATAGTGCTTTTGTACTCCAGGGTCTTTCAAAAAGCAATGCAACACATCCTCTTTCCCCGGACGATCTCGGTAGAAAAAATGGCAGAATTTGTTGTGGGACATCAAGTGTATTCCCGATTCAACCTGTATGGTCTCGTAAGTTCCGGCAGTGGTTCTGGTTGTGGCGGTGCTATACGTAGCCTTTAACACAGGAGTGTTCCAAGCGCAGAGTGTCACTGAGTTTCTTAAGGCGAATATTCATAGTTGCTTGCAGAACGTCTACGGCGACCAGCCAGTGAACAAAAGCACTGTGAGTTGTTGGGCGAGGTGCCGATCATTATTGCAACAATGTCGCGCAAACCTGTTGGATCCGTCTCGAGTAGGCTTTGTAAAACACAACCGTAATTCGTGAAATATAGGAATGGATGTACATTCTCATATGAGGGGATCGTTGGATCACAAAAATAAACCTCGCTGCACAACTGGAAGTCGCTGGCGGCAGTGCTGATACACTTGGCCACCAGCTACAACGATCAACGCTGAAGTGTATTGTGGTACTCTCGTGAAATTGAAGAAGTTCGCCACAAACTGCAAACGGGTTTCTGCTTCACCCGAGAGGAGCCCACAAGACTTCATTGAATTGTTGCATATCAGTCCGATATATAGCCCGGATCCTGCACCTTCCGACTTTCATCTGTTTGGCTCAATGAAGGATGCACTCTGCGGGAAGCAGCACTTGCTGGACAGGGAGGTTACTGACGCAGAAAGACAGTGGCTGAAACGTTGACCAGTGCTTTGGTGCCATGCAGTCATACAGGACCACCCAGTACGGTTAATGTGGCGACGTCGCATAGACTGGAGAATATGTTGAAAAATAGGGATTTGCAGCAAAAAGTATCTGTAAAGGATATTTAAGTAGGGGGAAATTTATAAATGCAAATCTAAACTGCTTTGTCAAATCGACAGCAATATAAAAGAAGAACAAAAATGATAATTTTGAAGAAAACTTATTTTTCGTAGCAATTTTTAAAATCATTTGGATGTATAGCTATCAAGTCCAAGCTGTTAGGATTTTGATTTAACGTGGTAACCAAAATATTCCGTTTCACAAGAGATCTATTGATATTTAAATTTCGTTAATCATCCATGGTTAATAAGTTTAGTTTTTTTCAGTTAAAAATAGGCTTTCCGTAACAATAGCGCCTTAAATAAATTTCATATGTGTTCTAACGTTATATTCGGTCGTAGGTAGTGCATAACGTGGCATCTTATTCAGAGTCTTTACACCTTACAGTGAAGGAAGTGATCACGAAGAGTGCTTTCTCATGTAACGTGGAGAGAGCAGCTTTTTCTTTCTTTTTTATTTTTCGTTCCCACATAAGCGCAGCCTACACTGATACACTGTCCGCTGGTGGGATAGGTAGCTGGCTCAGCGTCCGAATGATTTCATTATGCACGTTGCCTGTGAATCTAATGGAATAGTGTTTCATTTTATTCTATCTCTGTCATATTTCACATACAAACTTGTGGTTAAAATTAACGTATTCGCTTCTGGTATCAGCTGAAAATATAACTATAAAGATTGAGTTCATAGAAGTTATTTTTCTAGACATATCTATAGTTACTTTACAGTTGCTACTGAAGTAATAGAAACAACATTCAAAATTATTATTTAGTTACATTTTGTTGCCTGAGTGTTATGAAGAGACGGATATAGTGTGTAGAGGAAAGTGCGGATGCTTTAGTCTATTAAAATCTATGTAAAGTGTGTGAGATGTGTGAGTGGAAAAGTTCTTGTGCAAAAATGAATCACGTAACACATGACCTAGAGACCATGCCTTTGTTCTAAAGCAGCCTGAAAAAATGTTAGATGTTAAATTAGTATTTAATTTCTGGAGATAAATCATTTCTTATTGTATTTCTTAGTTTTCGTAAATATGGAGTATCATTTATAAATTGATGTTCGATGAATCTGGAACTGCCGCGAATATTTGAGGGCTGGCACTGTTGTGATTGCATGCTTAAATCATTAGCCGATAGCAATTAAGCAGCTCCCGTGCTTTACATAGTACCTTGTGCTGCAGTTCTGCGTCACTAGAAGTCGCTAGGATTCCATCGTTCTCCGCAAATCAATGTGGAACCGCGCCACTCGAATTTTTGTTAAGATGAAGAGAATTTTACGTTCTGTTGATTCCTTTCTCATAGTTCTGAAGCGGTTCCAATTTTATTTTTCTGAATGAAAGTTTGGAGATTTTAAGTAACTTAGTTTGGAAGTCATTTCATTATGAACTTCCTTGTCTGACTTCAAATCTACAAGGCGCGTTTCATGAACATCTCGAAAC
Organism: Schistocerca gregaria; assembly: GCF_023897955.1. Taxonomy (NCBI): domain Eukaryota; kingdom Metazoa; phylum Arthropoda; class Insecta; order Orthoptera; family Acrididae; genus Schistocerca; species Schistocerca gregaria. Next base: position 63,501,511 of record NC_064923.1, on the reverse strand, counting down.
ATCTGAGCGAGCACGTTTGTTTTAAGAATTCCACTAAACGACATGATGCAGTAAGGTCGTATATTTTCACGAACGTACGGATGCTGACATCCAGTTTCAGTTACGTCGACGTATCGACGTATCGAATTTTCTTCAACTCTGATTTTACCGGCTGAACCAGAGTGCAGGGGACAGACATGAAGAAGCATACCCAAGTTGGTGGGATGTGCTGTTAGAGGTGACGAAGGACGAACCTGTATTGCCGCCAAGTAATGTAAATAGTTCATCGAAACGATATATGTGTTATAATTGATCTCTCAGCGAGTTCAGCAAAACTTGTAGCCAAGGAACCTCACATGGTGAGCAGCAGATTCTTGTTTATATGTGTTCTGCAAAAAATAAGATCACTTTTTCCACTTGGTATCCTCTACTGGATTTCTGTTATTGTCTTGTTATGCTCTAGATATTTAAACTTTTCCCTTCTTTGGTATTTATTCCTACTTACGCTCTGATATTTCTTGAAATTAATGCTACTTAATCACCGTATACCATCACCCAGACCTGCCTATTTTTCCACTCTACAAATCTTAGTAGGAGTACATAAACTAAAATGCATTTGACTGTAGTGAGACCAGTAATAATGTATCGATCGGAGGGCTGGGTTACGGCTACGAAGGATGAAGGGTGATTATTGGCATGGTGAAGGAAGGCTTTAAGATCGATATTAGAAAAGTGTGAGAGAGGAGGAAATCTTCGGAATAAGGACAAAACCTGTACTACACACATCTTTTGAGCAAATGAGTCTTGCCATAAATGGAAATGGAAATGAGGCTAGGCTCTCCCGCGGATAGACCAGTCGCCAGGTCCAAGTGTTGTTAGTTGACGCCACTGTAGCGACTTTGTTGCCGACGGGAATGAAATGATGATGAACGCAAGACGACACCCATCCCCGAACCGGAGAAAAATCGCCTACCAACCGATCACTTTTTTTCTTATTTGGTTCATTATTGTTAGTTTCATTTTTTCGTTACATGTGTCCCATGACACCTGGTCAGATCCATCGTTTTTTTTTTTATTTTGTTTTTTTTAAGACGGGGAAGCGGACCCTATTACCGAATACGCTGAGCTACCGCGCCAGCATCACTCAGCTCCGGAGGCTGCAGAGATAACAAAGTAAGAAAGAGTAATATGGGCTTGTGAAGTACAGAGAACGCCATAAACTAGACGTGTTAAGAAAGTTAAGCACTGCATTACGCAATAAACTGCTGTAAACGTATGTTTTGTTACAGACGATCGATTTAGGTTTCATGGACACATTCAACGACTATGAGGGGGTAAATGGACACAATGTTATACGTAATGCTAATAGAAATGTTGGCTCATTTTACAGCAGGTAACTGGTACTATAATTACTCAGATGCAAATCTGTGCTGAATTTTGGACGCAAATATGGTCTGATCCTACACTGAAATCGTTCGCCTGAGACAAAATATACCATAACACCTGTGTATTGCCTAATTCAGTTCTTTGTTTTTGAGCCAACAGTATTCTGAGAGGTTTGATGCGGCCCACCACGAATTCCTTCACCTGTGACAACCTCATGATCTCACAGTAGCACTTGCAACCTACGTCCTCAATTATTTGCTGGATGAACACCAATCTCTGTCTCCCTCTACTGTTCTTGCTCTCTAAAGCTCGCTGTAGTACCATAAATGTCATTCCGTGGTGTCCTAATAGACGTTCTAGCATCCTGTCTCTTCTCCTTGGCCGCGGGGAGTGGCCGTGCTGTTTGAGGCGACATGTCACGGACTGCGTCGCCCCTCACGCCAGAGGTTCGAGTCCTTCCTCGGGCATGGGAGTGAGTGTTGTTCTTAGTATAGTTAGTTTAAGTTAGTTTATGTAGTGTGTAAGTCTAGTGACCCATGACCTAAGCAGTTTGGTTCCTTAGGAATTCACAAACATCGGAAAATTTGATCCTTTCTCCTTATCAGTGTTTTCCATATATGCCTTTCCTCTCCGATTCCGCGCGGAACCTTCTCATTCAAAATGGTTCAAATGGCTCTGAGCACAATGGGACTCAACTGCTGTGGTTATCAGTCCCCTAGAACTTAGAACTACTTAAACCTAACTAACCTAAGGACATCACACACATCCATGCCCGAGGCAGGATTCGAACCTGCGACCGTAGCAATCGCACGGTTCCGGACTGCGCGCCTAGAACCGCGAGACCACCGCGGCCGGCCCTTCTCATTCCTTACCTTACCAATCCTCCTAATTTTCTATAATACCTCTGTAGCACCATATTTCAAATGCTTCTGTTCTCTTGTGTTTCGGTTTTCCCACAGTCCATGTTTGACTGTAGTCCAAATGTGCATTATCAGATATCTCTTCCTGAAATTAAGGCCTATGTTTGACAGTAGTAGACTTTTTTTTTTGGCAGGAATACCCTCTTTGCCATTGCTCATTGCTAGTCTGCTTTTGAAGTCCTCCTTGCTCCCTCCGTCATTGATTATTTTTCTGTCTGCGTAGCAGAATTCCTTAATTTCATCTACTTCTTGAGCATCAATCCTCGTGTTAAGTTTCTCGTTGTTTCCGAGTCTGCTACTCAATTTTACTTTGGTCTTTCTTCAATTTACTCTCAGTCCATTTTCTGTACTCATGGTACGGTATATTCTGTTCAGCAGATTATTCATTTCACTTTCACTCAGAATAGCGATGTCATCAGCGAATCGTATCATTGACACCCGTTCACCTTAAATTTTAATTCCACTGCTGAACTTTTCTTTGTTTCAATCATTGCTTCTTCTATGTACAGATTGAACCGTAGAGGTGGAAGACTACATCCTCCCTAATCTGAGCACTTCGTTCTTAGTCGTCCACTCTTAACATTCCCTGTTGTGTCTTGCACATATGGTATATTGCTCGTCTCTCCCTACAATTTACCCCAATTTTTTTCAGACTTTCGAAAACCACTTTGCAATGTCGAAAGCTTTTCCCAGGTCAAAAAAATCTATGAACCTATCTTGATTTTTCTATAGCCTAGCTTCCACTGTCAACTGTAACGTCAGAATTGCCTCTCAGGTGCCTTGAACTTTCCTAAGGCCAACGTGATGGTCACTTAACACATTCTCAATTTTCGTTTCTAGTTCTTAACTTCCCTTAAGGCTGTGCGACACCACTTCCATAATATTTTGTTTAGAAATTGTTTATAGAAAATCCCGAGAGGAGAAGGAGAGGATGACGACCCAATAAAGGTGGCTTGAAGATGTAAGTAGGATTTCAACACTATGGAAGTCAGCAAGTGAACAAAAAAGCAAAGTGCAGAGAAGAATGGAGGCACGTGATAAAGGAGGCTAAGGTTCTGTGAGGACTGTGGTGCTGACCAGTAAGCACGTAACCTGCATGTTTAGTACGAAATGTGAAGATAACATAATACGTCAACTGGTCACTACTAACACGACTGCGCTTCAGATAAAAGGGAGAACTTTTTCCGTTTCTACACAGATAAGTGAAGAGAGGGTCGGTGGTGTTAGGAAAAGATGATGTTAAATAATTCTGGGCAGTATCTTAGCATTACTTATAATAACATGAGTTAGTAGAACTTCAAATCTTATCAGTTTCTTCTTACCGTATCATTTTTTAATGTCGTTTTTCTGAGAAAAGACTTATTGTAGACAGTGTAAAGGTTTGTGCGGTAATGATAAAACAACATAATAGAAGCAGAATGCAAATGCGTTCAAGACACTATATATCTGATTACATTACTTCTTAAATAAAAGTTTTCTTCATTTATTAGGGTAATTTGAGTTTTAGCATCTTGCAAGATTTACGAAAGGAGTCGAAAAAGAAAACCGTAATTGCTTGCTTTATTTTTCTTTAAAGTCAAGTATTAAAATAACAAGAAAAATCGTGTCAATGATTTTGAGAGAATATACAGGAAAAACATTTAATTTTTTCCCTTCCGTGCGGTGAGGGCTTTTCTTTGCAAATATTACGCTTTTTCAGGTTGAAAAACCATATGTGAAACAGTACTGTTCCTCTCCCCAAATTGAAAACCATCACTGTGGTTTAGTGGAGCTACGTTGTACTGTTTCTCTACACAGAATTGATAACCATCACTGTAGTTCAGTGGGTATTTCGAAGTCATTCACGTCATGCTGAAGGTAAGAAGTTCAGTGTATATTAGAATTGATTAGAAAACAGAACCATTTTGGTAGACAAGATATTCTTCGCAATAATACGATTACCCTAATAATAATATAAACAGATTATTCGAAATCACATACCACAGTGTGTAGCTGTTGGGTTATTAACTGTTTCTTGTACAGAACTAGTGAGCTTGCAGCATGACTAAGTAAGTAGCTATCTCACAAAATAACAAAGGTACGACACGAAACTTAAAAACTGAGGTACCGTTCTGAATTACAGATAGTTAAAAAAGATAAAACTAATCGAAGGACAGTTGTTGTTGACTTCTTTGTGACAGAATTATCAAAGGATCGAGTTACAAATACTATCTTTTATTATTAATTAAATGACAATTCTTCGGGAGCAGTACCATGTACGGGAAGCTCTTTATTACTAGTAATAGCTGTACCTTCTGGGTACTAATTAGTGTTTCTTCTGAACCGTGCTTTCTTGAATTAACGCTATTGTCTCTGGTTGCATACGTTCAACCTGAATACCTTCTGTGGAATCTACAATGTTGTACGCTTTTTCGATTTATTACTCACTGTGTCCATACCAGTTTGAATAGTTTCTGCACTGTAAGTATTTTGAAATGATTTATGGAATGGACGAGTCTATCAATTTACAGTAAAAACCTTTTTTCCCTTAACAGCTGACAGTAGGTGTTTAACGATGTATGATATATTCATCGCACTGACCCGCGTAAAGGCAGTGGATGTCACTGCTTACTTCCTAGCTATTTTTTGTGCTATGTCTGCCAGAAGCCATAATCCAAAAATTAAGAAGTTGAAGAAAATAACCTGTGTTTGCTAATGAGCCATTCCTTCACTTCAAAATTAGCAAGAATTTCTTCTTCCTTTCATGAAAAAGGCAAAGTAACAACAATGATCTTCATGATCGAGACAAGATATGTCATAACTACAAAGTACTGTATGTTGGAGATACCTCTGTATATCATTAAGGAATAGACTGAGTGCCTTGTAACTAATCTTGCTACTGGGTGAGCTGCAAACAGCGTAAGTACCAAATTAAGGCAGACGGCCAAAACGACGTGTCGTCAAGAAATAAGCCGCAGGGACTTCGATTTCATGAGAAATGATTGGTTTACAATCCGACTCTGTAATAGATGACGAATGTAGCGTGTCAACATTATACTAACGATTGTGCAGATAGAGAGATAAATGTGGAGTTACACATGATCAGACAGACGTATGTAGTTGCTCTTCGAATTTTATCTGCTCTAAATTTTACCTGCCAGTAACCTGAGTGGAAAATATAAATACTAAAACAGATGTACTACGCACGGCATTTATTTCACATACAGTATTTCTAGGGAGTACTGAGTGTCACGTTCTACCCACATGTCCGCTACTTCAGAACATACTGAATAACGTATTTCTTCCTCACCCAGGCATGTTTATTACAAAACTAACTCTGCCGAAGGGCATTTAGCCCCGAGAAAACAATTACAGAGTTGGAAGGGCAACTTCAAAAAGTTTAGCAGACATTTAATGTGATTTACTCCACGCCCGAAGCACTTTTCCGATGCCATCCTCTGTCAGAGGAACTTTTTTATTTTTTTCATTTTTCTGGTCTTTCTGTCCCTCACAGGTTTAAAGTGCTTTATCAGTCGAAAATTACTTTATGTTTCCAGAAATATTGTCAAATTTAGAATTAACAACCCCCTTTCTACGATACTCCGGTTTTTACGCCGGCTAACAATGTAATATTGAAGTTCGACGTTTTCGTCTGATGTTGTAGGTCGACTCTGTGCGATGCAGAACTGCAAAGCATTTTTTACTGAAAAAAGCTGAAGAGGTTTTGAGGTTCGTTCGCCATATTTTGTTCTTTAATATAGCTATCATTCCTGGAATCGTATAGAGCACGAATTTCCTCATTCAAGGGATTCGAAAATTTTGTGATGATTTGATAATGTTTGTTTCGATAATCCCTTTGAATATTTTGAAGATTTATTTCCTGTAATTCAGTTTGCGAGTGGCTCAGATACCTAGGAATGCCATAGATCTGGGTAGTCATTGACTAATCGATCGGCTTCAGACGTAATTTTACCTATTGTACCCTATGATACATTTGTCTGTGAAGTGTCATACAATATATTAAATACTACGTAATGCACAGTTCATTAAACTGTTCCACTATTAAAATATTTTGTTACTACGCCTGTCATCTTATGGTAGATTTCCCCAGTTACTGACAGTTTCTTGCATTCTACTTATCAACATTCCTTGTGTGTGGAGTTAGTTCTCCTTCGCTGTTTTCACTCCCTTTCTTTTATAGTTCGTACGCTGTGTTAACCGATTCGCACTGCCTGGGGAAACAACTTTGAAATTATAAACTTTGTGCTTTTCATTTGTAAGTTCGTTCTTTATTTTATTATTTTCCTTAGAGTTCTTATTCTCCCCCTTTTACTCTAGACTTCGTGCTTATGTGGTATATTACAGCACATTTTACCTCCTGTCCTGATCTTCAATTTTTCCGCCACACATTTCTGTACATCTACATCTACATAACTGCTCTGTAAATCCTACTTCAGTGCTTGACGCAGTTTTCATAGAAACACTTCGAGGCTATTTGTCTGTCATGTAGCGTGTTCGCAAGTTGGGAATATTGGTACCTCCACAGCTGTACGATTTACTTGAAATGAATGAAAATTGGTGCCGGACTGAGACTCGAACCCGGCTTTCCCACTTTACGTGAGCAGTCGATTTCACTGCTTCGCGTGTCCGAGCACGCTTCACGAACGTAACCAGACTTCTGTATGTCCCATTGCCAGATACTCAAAGTGCTCACACCGTTATGTGATTCCCATGCAGGGAGGGACTTGTTTAATTTTCTCGTCAGACTGCCTTGGCTTCGGCGTTAAATACATTAGTGTGATGATTGTATTTGACATTGCCTGTAAATTTTGATGCCGTATCCCTTCGTATGTGCATTCACAAAGAAAGAAAAATCAGAAAACGGAATCTAAAACAACCACAGCTGGCTTGCCCTACTGGTGCAGAAGTCTGTAGATCATTGGATTTTCGCCGGCACTATTATTTTCAGATCAGTCTTCTACTTAATATCGTCCACAGTCGGTGGAGATCAACTAGTTTACTTCCTTTGTTGCTTAGCTTGAGAATTCATTGGCATTGCACTAGTGGCAGTCGACAAGCTGGGACTAATTACATGAAACATTCATTAGATAAGCAGTATTATTTGCTATTATTAACTAATATATCTCCTTCATGAACCCAGAAAAGTATTAGTAGTTTATATGGTGCTTCTGTATATTTAATCATTGTTGCTCAGTACTTCGAGACGTATCGAGTTATCACAGATTCTTGTCTGAAAATGGGTCATAAATCTGCTTAAAAGATATTTCAGAATTATGTTAGAACAAATAAGCGCTCTTTCACGAATATTAAGTCAAAATTTTCGATTTATAAAGCCTTTGATCTTTGATTCAGATTTCCTCATGCAGTTTTGCGGAAATGTTGTTCTCCTGTTACATCTTTGCTGGTTTGTTGTATGTCATAACTGACGTTTTTTTACTTTAGAAAATGTATCTCTGTTTAAAGCAGATAAATATGTAACGTTATCCAATTATTATTAGTGTTTACGTTATGCCTGAATCAGCTGCATGACAATTTCATGTGTATAATTTTGAATGTACAGTAGCATAGTTGTTTCTGCGGCTACTAGATGGCGCTCGTAGCAACACCATGTTTACTTGCGCACACTTTGTAACGTGGGCACCTCAGTCTTGTTGCAACCCTTGTTCACTCAAGCAATAGCAGCCTTTAGCGGCTCGCCATCTTATTTACAATTATTCATGAGGTCGGCTTTCCGGCTTAGATTTTTTTTAAATGTGACTTGGAAGTACTGCATCTCTTTCCAGTCAGTACAAACTTAAATTTTATTAATGTGTTATATACCTAATATTTTTTAGAACAGCTAGTTTAATTCTGAAGGCGACGCTCACAGTAGCGTCGAAACATGGTCAATTTTGACTTAATTTTAGTGACCGATTGCTTATTTGTTCTAATATAATTCTGACACGGTCACTGAACCTTAGCAGCTATGTTCAAAGCATATTTAATTATCATGGCTGAATATTTATGATACATCTCACTGGAGCTCCCGGTCCACCCGAATTGTATGACACAATGTTCCAACTGCAGTACCTACCAAGGACGAAGATGAATACATGTCGGTAGTACTAGTATCTTTAACGCTATAACATACAAAGACGAACAACTGATGCTGGTCCAATCAGAGTGTAATCGATCAGAATTAATAACTCAATGTTTGATACTTATTATTTTTCTAAATAGTTACAATCACGTCCATATGTGCAAAGTGATTAAAGTGTATTCTTTATCGTAGTTAAATCCAGATGACGATATCAATGCATTACCATCAGCAGCACTGTTCGATAAAAGGAGCTGACTTATTTCATTTACTTCCTCTACATTGCAGTTTAGCAGCTTATTTTATCTGGTTGTTGTATATCTAAAAGTAACTGTGCATCGTCGTGCTTAGGTGATTTTAAAATACTATTTAAATTATTTCATTTTTATGTTGATAAGTGTAGCATAGAGGAGATTATTCACAGCTGTGGGTGAATATGTTACTCTTTAAAGTCATACACTCACGTACACTATTTCTCAGTTGTGTTCTGAGTCTCATTGTTAATTTAATAAACGTGGCTTCGTTGTGATCTACGAATTGCTTTATGGCGTCACGTATGGTTTCTGAAGTATATTCCAGATTTATTTATCTGAATTTTGGAGGGAATAATTTTTCTCTCTTTGTGCTTAAGGTGGCATTTTTACCATCAGTAACAAATCTGTCAGTCTCGGGCCCGTTTTATCAGATGGTATCAATTGATTTTTGGCCTACACAGGTATTAACTTAAAGAGTATGTATGTGCACAGCAGGCATTTGAATTCACATAGTAGTGACTGTGGTTGTTCAAAAATGGTTCAAACGGCTTTGAGCAATATGGGACTTAACATTTGATGTCATTAGTCCCCTAGAACTTAGAACTACTTAAACCTAACTAACCTAAGGACATCACACACATCCATGCCCGAGGCAGGATTCGAACCTGCGACCGTAGCAGTCGCACGGTTCCGGACTGCGCGCCTAGAGAAGTGACTGTGTGAAAGAAAAGACAAAAAGTGTGATTCTAGGAACGAGGTCGAAAAGAAACACAGGTTAATTAATGTTTAATCGAACAGGATCGTAATGTGACTGAGTGCTGACGTACTAATGAGAATTCCGTAGGAACTATGAAGAAAGCACTGTGAATGGGTAAACAGAACCATATGAGGAATACTGAATACTGAAAGGCAGAAGAGGCTTTACGTTGAATGAGAGAAATGTTGACGACGGAGTAACCGAAGTAGAGAAAGGTATGTGTTGTTATGAAAATTTTGATGTTCACGTCTGGTGACCAGCAGAAATGTTTAAATTATGGAGAGTGTTTGTGGAGGCACTCTGTAGCAATTCTGAATGTGTGGGTTGTCGCATTGTTGTGCTGGAATTGCCCAATTCCGTCGGAATGCACAATGGACATGAATGGATACAGGTGATCAGGCAGGATTGTTACGTACGTGTCACTTGTCAGAGTCGAATCTAGACGTACTAGGGGTCCCATATCACCGCAACTGCACACGCCCCACACCATTATAGGGGCCTCCACCTGCTTTAACAGTTGCCTGCGGACATGCAGGCCACATGGACTCATGAGATTGCCTCCATACATGTACACGTCTATCCGAACGATACAATTTGAAACGAGACTCGTCCGATCAGGCAACATGTCTCCAGCCATATAACGTCAGAAATCGGTGTTGACGGGCTCAGGCGAGGCGTACAGCTTTGTGTCGTGGTGTCATCAGGAGTACATGAGTGTGTCTTCAGCTCCGAAACCCCATATCGATGATGTTTCGTTGAATGGTTCGCACGCAGACGTTGATAATTACCCAGAATTGAAATATGCAGCAATTACCGGATGGGTTGAACTTCTGTCTAGTTGAACGATGCCCTTCAGTCGTCATTGGTCCCGTTCTTGCAGGCTCTTTCTGTGGCCGCAGCGATGTCGGACATTTGGTGTTTTACGGAATCCCTAATACTCAAGGTATACACGGGAAATGACCGTACAGAAAAATCCTCCTTCATCGCTACCTGGGAGATGCTGTGTGCCATCGCTCGTGCATCGACTATAACACCACGTTGAAATAGTCTTAAATCTCGATAACCTTCCATTATAGAAGCAGTGACCGATTTCAGAACTGCGCCAGACAATTGTCTTATATGGGCGTGACCGACCGCAGTGCCGTACTGCTTCTTTACATATCTCTGCATTTGAATAAGCATGCCGATACCAGTTTCTTTGGTACTTCAGTGTATAGCAGCAACAAATATGAAGGAAAAAGATAAGCCCTTTAATATGTACAGTCTTAGACAGTAAAACTGACCGCCGGCTTGCAGCCACAGAGACAAAGTCCGAGTCATTCACTTAAGGTGGCCATAACACTGACCACCCCTAACAACTCTAAGTCCGGCCATATGCACAATATGGCAACACTGTAAGATGCGGAAGTGTTAAGAGGAAGTGCTGTCTACTTTCGAGACATTGTCGGACTATGTGAGCGCATGGTCTAGTGGCAGCCGGCACGGTAGCTCAGCATGTCGGTCAGAGGGCTGCGAGCTCTCTGTGATAAAAAAAAAAAAAAAAAACTGAATCAGAGAATCAACCATTAACTTGACGGATGTCTTGTGACGTCCGCCCAGGCCAAACGCAATGAACAATATCGAGCAAAATGAAAAAAAAGAAGTGGCTAGCGTCGTGCGTTCTAAACTTATAGTCGCCTGTTCCAGTCCAAATCTATTTTTTTTTAACCACAGCTGGTCTAAAGTTATGACTCTGACTGAACATCGAAGATAATTCGCTTACCATTCTAACCACCAGCAAAAACAAGTATTCCAGAAACATTTCCGCAGGACAGCTCGTGGCTGCGTCGCGATCATAATAGCTTACGCTCGGGCGTTTCCTCGCGCTGCAGCTGCTACCGGCCACCGGCCAGACGCCACCCGCCGCCTATAATAAGGCGCTGCAAATGTGAACGCGGCGACACGCTGTCACTGCATATATCAACTGTCATTTTCAAATTTGAAGTTCTAGTTATCATCTTGCAGTTAAACATTGGATTTTGCATACTTGAAAATCATGAACTACGATTAAGCATTGTAAAATTGAGTCGCAAGTGGATATAGGTGTAACATCTGCAACACAACGTTTACTTTTTTAATAACAGATGGGTGAATGCAGAGGAGGCAGCTAGAAATATTTGATTTGACTGTGGAGCGAGTGCTTTTGGGAAATATACGCCAGAAAAAGATATTCTTGTTTTAACAAAGATCGTTCTGGCATGAATGGTTTTCCACATTAAGGAAGTCTCGATTACCGATATATGTGATAGAAATTCCATTTTACGTCTCTCATTGAGCATTAGAATGTAATGTAGTAATTCGTGACGTGTTATGATGCCCTTATCGTTAACTTCCTAAGAAGAAATGAAAGGCTGAGCCCCTCCAGAAGACATAAACTCGAGCAAATAGTAGTGTGAACATAGTATTTTACATCTGATAGCTCCAAAAGTGTGTTTTGGGCTACGAATTCTGCTTCAAGGGCTGTGTGCAACACAGCTGGAATTTGTTGCCAACTACTGAGACACCTTTCGGTCTCAGCGTAAGAAAATCGAGCAACACAACTACATCACATGTGCTACTGCATGATAACGCACTTCTTGATTTCGGAAACAAAACTATCCACGAGATTGAAATTAAAGTCGTCTCTCAGGCACTTGTATTGATTGAGAAGTCCTCTCTCAAGCACTTGTACCTTTCGTCATGTATTCGTAAAGTTTTACCTTCCCCGCTCTTGATCGACCAACCGTCAACGCAATTCATTTCTAGACGAAATTACTCTAAGCGAGTCTCGAAAGGCGAACGAAAGCAGCTTGGACATCGTGGGAGCCAGTAGGTTTCAACTGGCGTAGAATTTGTAAACAACTTTAGCATTGTCAGATCGTTTTAGATATCGTGAAAGAAAATTCTTTTGCTGATTAATTTCTCTTTGATGACTACTCTAGCGTTTGGTAAACTAATGGAAAATCCAATTAAAATATTCACTGTACTAATACAAATTAAATTCAGCTTACTACAGAAACATCACGACGGCAGACTATCTTAATAATGCATTATGTATCTGTAAGACGACTGAGTGTATTTTAACACGAATTAGTAGGACATTACCGACTTTTGAGTTCGAAAAGATCTGTATTTACTTAATTTCCTGTATCATTCGCAATTATTATGAAAACGTGGCATTTCATAGATATAATTACGTATTCACAACAACAAAAAATATGTCGTCATTATGAATTTGGCAGGTTTTCGCTCTGACACTAAGGGTTACTGAAGGAAGCAAGGCGCATTTTGCTCGAGCGTTGTCTTACGATTCCCTTATTGCGTTTGTATCTGCCTGCTTGTAGCTCTGCTACAAAAGAATTTAAAATCTGGCTTTCAGCGAGTCTCGAAAGGCGAACGAAAGCAGCTTGGACCTGATAGCCAAACATGTTTCTTGGCGACAGGCTACTTCTTAAAGTGGGAAGGCATTCTTTTGTGGTTGAATTCTTGGTAAATGTTAGTCAGACGTGTGCCTTTGGTGTAAGCGTTTCGGTGTCTTGAATTTGTACCAATGATTTTTCTACAGGTTTTATCTGTCCCAAATAGAGAGTTAGAGAATTGAAGTCTCGCATTCGCATTTTCATGTCATCTTGGTGAATTTTGCTCATAGTACTTTCGAGTTTGTTCCACAATATTTCGACATTTTAAGTGTTCACCTTATTTCCGATGTTGGTGGGATCATGCACATATTTTTTATAGGGACTCTAAATGAGCATAGTCATAAGTCGATTGTTGATGGATGTGATTTCTTCGACAGAGTTGTTGATAGGTCTAAGTACGAGAAATGCAATGCCGAAGATTGGTGCGCCTTTCGCTACCTTTCGTTGTATTTTGCTCTTTGAAATGCCATGGCTTCCGTAATGCAAGTTTTAATTGTCAATTAATCGTGGTTCTTGAAGAGATAGAAAGAAAATTTTTTGGCGGACGATTTCTTTTGTGAGATAATTTAGGTTTCTTGTTTGGATCAATGTATCGATGTTTAGTTTTCAAATGAATGTTTTCTGCTTGTAGGGAAATTTACCAGAGATCTTCGATATTCTCTGCCGTGATAACCTGGACTCCCTAGAGTGCGAAAATACAACTGCCGCCAATCGGTGGCCAGATTGTGTACAACTTGGGGTAAAGTTACCTTTGCTTGCATAGTTCATGTTTTCTTGTGTTTTATTAGTTTGGCCTGGGTGATACCGGGACCAGACAGGACCAGAGGGTGTTGAAGCCTCTGGAAGCAAATATTTTCAGCCAAGCTCATTAAGATAACAGACGGTGACCAGAGTAGCGGTGATTTTCACTCACATGTGTCTGGATTTTGGGTTCAACGGATTGAGTAGCCGTTCAGGATTGTGTTAGTATTTGGTTTACCCAGTTTTTGATTTGATGCATGTGGGGGAGGGTTTCCCGTATCGGCTACACGGGATTTTTATTATAATTGTGTCATCAGAAAATCTGATATGGAGTATCTTCCCACCTCTGAAATAGATGTGTATTGTTCGATTCAGTATCTCCATCACATAAATATGGGTTATAATTATGTTACATTGCTGTTAGTCGAGATATTTCTCACTTTTTCTTAGGCAGTTGCTACCTGTTACTCCGTCATAGGAATTTATGAGCGCATCATTGTTGAAAAACAGACGTTCAAATTATCCGGACATGACTCATATGTTTCTCAAGAACTTTAGTTTTCGTGTTTATTTTCTCACTTCATATTAAAGCAAGGGCGTTAATATGAGAAGAGGAAATGATATATGCTTCCTAGACATAATATTTCCTTGTGTGCTATTACTGCATACACGAAAGCCCTGCAATTAATTTTTGTATGTTGGATAAATTTTGATATCACCTTACATTCCTTTGTGAGAAGTTTCCTATTTTATTTGGATTCAAATAGAGTGGACATTTCATCACTGGTTAATATTCTGATGACTAATGACATGATACCCGTTGCAATTGCTCCATGGCACCTGTGAGTAGAGTCTCACGCTGGTTACTATAAGAACATGCAGGTAGTGATATCCGTTCACTGCATCAGAGCCAAGGTGATTTCTCTCTGTTTAGGGCGAAGCGTCTGCTGCAGTGTCCACGCTCAGCCAACATAAACAAATCGCGGCGGCATTGGGCAAAGCTGATCGCTGCGCTTGTCGCGAGCCTCGACAACTAGAGTGCACTGTCTCTGCTAACGATACAATGGAGTTAATACATCTTACTTAACGTAATACGCAGGACGTGGGATGGGTAAAAATTCAGTTTGTAACTTCCCATCGCATTAAAATGCTTTACAGTCATATTTGATGCAATATTTATTGTTGGTTGTCTCTCTAATATTAATAGTATAGATTCAGATTACGTTTTAACGCGAAGACACACACACACACACACACACACACACACACACACACACACACACACACACACACACACACACACACACACACATACACGCACGCACGCACACACAAACAGTGACATTGATTTCAGTGAGGGTGACAACTACTGTGTGTTGAACAACACATGCAGCAGTCAGATCCTCAGTTGGCGTCGAGTGGATGAGATTTTTCAATTACCTTGCATTGCAAGAATTGTAAGGAGTGGACTGAAAGTAAATGGACTTGTATGCTAAAGAGCTGGGGCAAAGCAAAGCTTGACCGAATATCAGATAATTGATCACATGGGCTTTGTGGACGAGTATACTTTAAGTAACCAACCCACCCACGATCATTACGTAAGATTTCTCGAGGGCGTGATGGTTTACTTCCCATCATACGTTTTCTATATTCATCCAAAGGTCGGTTGTATTTGTAGGGACTCATGGCAATGACCTTGTTACCTCTGCTCACATATTCTCTATGTTGTTGATGTTCCGTGATCGTGGAACAAACGGCAACAGCTTTATCCTCTCTTGGCCCTGAAACCAATCTTGCACTGCTCTACTATGATGGATGGGTCTCTGCTCCTGTAAATACATTGTTATCTCGTTAGTTCATATATTTATATTTAAATAACGTATTTGTAATAATCACATTGGATTGTTATTTTCCACAGTGTTTAAGAATTCATTCCTTGTCATAGGTAAGTGATCTGGATTCAAAAGTCCGATTAAGAATGTGGTTCGACCAGTCTATCATATGATGATAGTCGTAGTCGGATATCCACATTAAGACTGACTGACTGAATCCGATTAGGACGATTTTGTATCGAAATGACATTACAGAAATGGGATAATTCGAACGTCCGTATTGCAACAATGATGCGCCCATAAATTCCGATGATGGAGTAACAGGTAGCAACTGTCTAAGAAAAAGTGAGAAATATGTCGTCTAGCAGCAATGTAACGTAATTATAACCCACATTTATGTGATGGAAATTCTGAATCGAGCAATACACATCTATTTCAGTGGTGGGAAGATACTCCATATCAAATTTTCTGATGACATAATAATAATAAAAATACCGTGTAGCCGATAGGGGAAACCCTCCCCCACATGGTGGTACCGAGGAAATCAAAAATTGGATGAACCAAATACTAATACAATCCTGGACGGCTACTCAATCCGTTGAACCCAAAATCCAGTCGCGTTTGAGTGAAAATCACTGCTACTCTGGTCACCGTCTGTCATCTCAATGAGGTTGGCTGAAAATATTTGCTTCCAGAGGCTTCAACACCCTCTGGGCCTGTCTGGTCCCGGTATCACCCAGGCCAAACCAATTAAACACAAGAAAACATGAACTATGCAAGCAAAGGTAACTTTACCCCAGGTTGTTAACAATCTGGCCACCGATAGGCAGCAGTTGGATTTTCGTGTTCTGGGGAGTCCAGGTCCGCACGGCAGAGAATATCGGAAATCTCTGGTAAATTTCCCTACAAGCAAAAAACATTCATTTAAAAACTAAACATCGATACATTGATCCAAACAAGAATCCTCAATAATCTCACAAAAGGAAACGACTGCCAAAACATCTCATCCTTGCTCGTCAAGAACCACAATTAATTGACAGTTAAAACTTGCTTTACGGAAACCACGGCATCTTCAAGAGCCAAATACAACGAAAGGTAGCGAAAGGCGTACCAATCTTCGGCACAGCATTTCTCGAACACAGACCTATCATCAACTCTGTCAAAGAAATCGCACCCATCAACAATCGACTTATGACTATGCTCATTCAGAGCCCCTATAAAAGATATACACTCGTATATACTATGAGCCCAATTCGCGAAGATGACGTGAAAATTCTAATGGAAGACTTCAACTCTCTATTTGGGACAGAAAAAACCTGTAGAAAAATCATTGGCACAAATTCAACACACCGAAACGCTTACACCATCGGCACACGTCTGACTGACATTTGCCAACACTTCAACCACGAAAGAATGCCTTCCCACTTTAGGAAGTAGCCTGCCCCAAGAAACATGTTTGGCTACCAGGTGCAAGACGCTTTCGTTCGCCTTTCGAGACTCCCTGGAAGCCAGATTTTTAATTCTTTTGTAGCAGAGCTACAAGCAGGCAGATACAAACGCAATAATGGAATCGTAAGACAACGCTCGAGGAAAATGCGTCTTGCTAGTTTCAGTAACCCTTAGTGTCAGAGCGAAAACCTTACGGTACTGCAAAATTCATAATGACGACATATTTTTTTGTTGTTGTGAATACATAATTATATCTATGAAATGCCACATTTTCATAATCATTGCGAATGACACAGGAAATTAAGCAAATACTGATCTTTTCGAAGTCAAAAGTCGGTAATATCCTACTAATTCTTGTTGAAATAGGCTCAATCGTCTTACAGGTACTTAATGGTTTATTAAGATAGTCTGCCGTCGTGATGTTTCTGTAGTAAGCTGAACTTAATTTGTATTAGTACAGTGAATATTTTAATTGGATTTTCCATCAGTTTACCAAACGCTACAGTAATCATCAAAGAGAAATTAATCAGCAAAAGAATTTTATTTCACGATATCTAAAACGATCTGACATGCTAAAGTTTTTTACAAATTCTACGGCAGTAGAAACCTACTGGTTCCAACGTTATCATTATACCAGAGTAGTTTTAAGAGTATTTTCGTCTAGAAATGAATTGCGTTGACGGATGGTCGATCAAGAGCGGGAAAGGTAAAACTTTACAAATATACGACTAGAGGTACCAGTGCTTGAGAGAGGACTTCTCAATCAATACAAGTGCCTGAGAGACGACTTTAATTTCAATCTCCTGGATAGTTTTGTTTCTCAAATCAAGACGTTCGTTATCATGCAGTAGCACATGTGATGTAGTTGTGTTGCTCGATTTTCTTACGCTGAGACCGAAAGGTGTCTCAGTAGTTGGCAACACATTCCATCTGTGTTGCACACAGCCCTTGAGTTGAATTCGTAGCCCAAAACATACTTTTGGAGCTATCAGATGTAAAATATTATGTTCACACTACTCTTTGTTGGAGTTTATGTCTTGTGGAGGGGCTCAGCCTTTCACTTCTTCTTAGGAAGTTAACGATAATGGCATCATAACACGTCACCTGTAACAGTACTGCATACGAATGCTCAATGAGCGACGTGATGTCGTTCAATAATAGTCACCCCGTTGATTTTTGTAGTTCCGAATTAGAGCATGCAGTACTCCCACACCAGACTTCTGAACTTTGCCTGTTGAATGCAAATGAAGCATCGTGTTAAAATGGTAATCTATCACATATACCAGTAGTCGAGACTTCCTTAATGTGGAAAATCACTCATGCCAGAACGATCTTTGTTGAAACAAGAATATCATTATCTGGCGTATTTTTCCCAAAAGCACTCGCTCCACAGTCAAATCAAATCTTTCTAGCTGCCTCCTCTGCATTCACCCCTCTGTTATACCAAAAGGAAACGTTGTGTTGCAGATATTTGACCTATTTCCACTTGCGACTCAATTTTACAGTGCTTAACCGTAGTTCATGATTTTCAAGTATGCAAATCCAGTGCTTAACTGCCAGATGATAACTAGAACTTCAAAATCGAAAATGACAGTTGATACATGCAGTGACAGCGTGGCGCCGCGTTCACATGGGCGGCGCCTTATCTCAGGCGGCGGGTGGCGTCTGGCCGGTGGCCGTTAGCCGCTGAAGCGCGAGGAAACGCCCGAGCGTAAGCTATTATGATCGCGACGCAGCCACGAGCTGTCCTGCGGAAGTGTTTCTGGAATACTTGTTTTTGCTGGTGGTCAGAAAGTTAAGCGAATTGTGTTCGATGTTCAGTCAGACTCATAACCTTAGATCAGCTGTGGTTAAAAAAAAATTACATTTGGACGCGAACGGCGACTATAAGTTTAGAACGCCACTTCTTTTTTTCATTTTGCTCGATATTGTTCATTGCGTTTGGCCTGGGCGGACGTCACAAGACATCCGTTCAAGTTCATCGTGGATTTTTTGACTCAGCTTATTATTATTATTATTATTATTATTATTATTATTATTATTTTTATCACATAGAGCACGCAGCCCTCTGACAGAACAAGCTGAGCTACCGTGCCGGCTGCCACTAGACCATGCGCTCACATATTCCGACAATGTCTCGGAAGTAGACAACACTTCCTCTTTACACTTCCGCATCTTACAGTGTTCCCATACTGTGCATATGGCCGGACTTACAGTTGTTAGTGGCGGTCAGTGTTATTGGCCACCTTAAGTGAATGACTCTGTGGCTGCCAGCCGGCGGTCAGTTTTATTGTCTAAGACTGTACATTATTGCTACTGAATGTGCAAGATTCAATAGAGGTGAAGTGGTGCTAGACTTAATAGATAATCCATATTTGAAAATGTAGAAGGAACAGGACAATGTGTAGCACAGTTTACACCTTTAATGAAAAGGTTACTTGTTTAGTGGATAGAGATCCGGACGTTTCTGCTGTGTTACAGACTTCTGAGGATGCTACCCAAATCGGAAAAATGTGGTTATTATGTGTGTTTCCCGGACAGACATTTGTTGTAGGTACAGTAAAAGTAAGAAAACAATAATACATGAAATTCTGCTACCTGTAAAGATCCAAGATTTACAACTTTACCGGAATCTTCTTATCAACTCCAGCTTGAGTGTGGAAATGTTTGTTGGGGCAAATTTTTTGCAAAAATGCAAAGGCAAAGTGGATTTTTGAATTAACAATGCTGTCCTTACAATAGATGGTAAAATGACATTATTCCTTTTACAGGCTGAAGTCATATACTGTGTGTCACTATAATTAAAGTTTCCTTATTTAACACGCTATAACATGGATACTAATTAAAATGGTTCAAATGGCTCTAAACACTATTGGACCTAACATCTGAGGTCATCAGTCCCCTAGACTTGGAACTACTTAAACCTAACTAACCTAAGGACATCACACACATCCATGTCCGTGGCAGGCTTCGAGCCTGGTACCGTAGCAGCAGCGCTGTTCCGGACTGAAGCTCCTAGATCCACTCGACCACCGCGGCCGGCTGGAGACTTATTACCGTACGAGGACAAAACGTGGTAGCTTTAAAGTCAAGGATATGGGGAACACAAATAATGCAAACCATTATATACTGGTACCATTACTCCTACAAAAGCGGCTGAATACGGCGCCCATCAGTGCCTAGAGGAGTATGAATGCGCAATGCTGCATTCTACACAGCATATCGAAACATGTCCATAGGTATGCTGGCTGTCTCTCTGGATATGCTGTGCTTCAGATCAGCTCATGTGTGGATGTTCCCCTGGTAAACACTGTCCTTTAGGTAGTCCCACAGCCAGAAATCACAGGGAGTGTGATTAGGTGATCGTGCCGGTCAAGCATGTGGAAACCGTCGGTTGACAATTCTATCGTTCCCAAATGTGTTTCGGAGAAACAGGTGAACTTCACGAGCGATGAGCGGTAGTGCCCCATCTTGCATGAAAACTGTTGATTTCAATGCGTGCCTCTCCTGTAGAGCGAGTTTGACCCTGCTGAAGAAGCGTATACCAGTAACACTGGCCAGTCACGCGGAACGTCTTTGGTCCTTAACGGCCGACCTGTTCAAGAAAGAATGGGGCAATGATGAACATAGCCGTGAAGCCACACCATGAGTGACACATTCACCATACGGAGAAATGTCATGCACGTAACTGGAAGTGAAAATTCCCACACTCGGCAGTTCCTTGTACGGTTACAGCTCACCCGTCAGCGAAAAATGGGATTCATGTGTTCAAAGCACGGTCCAGGGCCAGCCCTCGTCAACTTCAGTCCCTGCGAGAAATTGGAAAGCGAAGTCAACACGTCATTGTGCGTCCTGTGGTGCAGGCTGATGGCTCATGTACGGCTACTCTTTGAGAATGGTTCGAAGCACATTCCATACAGTGAATCGCGGGATGTTCAACTGTCGTGACACAGCCCGCGCACTGCCTCACGATCGGGAATTACGCACAGCTTTATCTGTCATAGCATCAGTTATCTCATCAGCCGCGGGGCAGTGCCACCGGTTTTCGGCCTCTTCCCGGAGGGATGCCCACTTCCCTACAGTTGATTCGAATTTCTTTATCGTACTCCTCACAGCAAGTGAAGAATGAGGACCCTTCCGTAATATTGTCACCGGCGATATTCTCGAACAGCAGCTGCAGGGTTAATGTTGTTTTGATAACAGAGCACCGGCCGGTGTGGCCGAGAGGTTCTAGGTGCTTCAGTCTCGAACCGCGTGGCCACTACAGTCGCAGGTTGAAATCCTGCCCATGGCATGTATGTGTGTCATGTCCTCTGGTTGTTTAGGTTTAAGTAGTTTTAAGTTCTAGGGGACTGATGACCTCAGATGTTGTCCCATAGTGCTAAGAGCCATTTGAAGCATTTGATAACAGAGCCGCACCAATAATGCCCTGCCCTTTTGTACAAGCTCATGCTGACACCTCAAGAAGTGCACTATAACTATATAGCTGCGCGATACTACGAATCACGATGTCTGATCACGGCAGCTGGTGGTCATAGTTGGAAGTGAACAGTGGTGCTGTGACACATGGAAATTCAAGCACCCCATACTCTAGAACAGGGGTTCCCAACAAAATTTTCTCGAGCACCCCCTCATCGAGCATGATTGGTACCTTGCCATATCACAGTATAAAGTACCTAGAAAGCCAAATTAATAGTATTTTTATACGTCTTCTATTTTTGGTTCTTATAAAAAACATTGACATTTAATTATTGATAAAATATTGAGCTTTAAACTTTTTCAATTTAGCCATCATTATTATTGTCAAATTTTTGATTATTACTCAAAATCTTTGTCTTCAAATCTGGGTGTTTAATATAACAAACCCCTTAAAAAAATTGAGTATTACCTGTCAATGACAGGAAAAAATTATAAGTGAGTGTACTGGTCTTTCAAGTGCACTACACTTGAGATTGCATCGAGTATACATGTGTGAAAAATAAGAAAACACTAATTACATACAATGTTACAACAGAGTACTCCTTCAGTATACAGTTAGTTTAAATTTTTTTCAATCTGACCTTTGAGTCCATTATTCCTGAAATATTAGGTTCTGAACTTGAAACTTTTACTCTGAAATCCGACTGCATGTCGAGCCTATTCCTATATTTGCTTTCCATGAAACAAGTGAAAGAAAATACTTGCTCACACCGATATGTGGCTGCAAATGGAAGGACCTTTTTCATTGCCTTATCTCCAAGTTTCTTGTAGTCCTTCCGTGCTGATGCCCAGATGTCTGTAATTTTATCACCGATGAAAACGTTCATCACCGTACCGCAGCTGGACAGATCCACAAGTTGACCTTGCTCTTCTTCAGTGAGGCCTTGTATTTTGTCTATTTCTTCACAGGTGAAGGGATTTAGAATTCATTTGGCGTCAGGGTCAGGTTCAGGGAAATACTCTCTAAAAGTGGTGGCTAGGCTGCATAGATGCTCGGCTACATTGATCTTGATCTGGTCAGGTCACTCCAGATCACTCAGATGACTCCAAGAATTGTTTTAAAGTAGAAAAGTTAGTTAGTGACTCGTTTTCTATCCTTAACTCCCAGCTCTGACACTTTTTGACAATAGCACTAATCATATCCTCGACTTTGGACATGTATACATTTTTTTCCTTGTAAACTCAAGTTTAACACATGCAAGTGTTCAAACACATCAGCTATGTACTGAACTGAGCCTAGCCAAGATAAGTCAGTGAGAAAATTCGTATGCTTTGTATCAAGAAGGAAGACAAGAACATCGTCTCAAAGTTCAAAAGATCTTGACAAGATCCTACCTCGCTAAAGCTCTGCTCATGTAAGAAGCGGACAAAACGAAAAATCTCTTATCATACGAAATATATTTAATATATTTTTTATTCTAATAGCATCTTGCGGACCCCTCTGGCATAGCTCGCGGACCACCTGTGGGGAACCACTCCTCTAGAAAATAATGACACCAAGTTTGGTACTCGTACGGTAATTAGTTTCCGTGCTATAATATGTTAAGTAGGGGAAAACTAGTTATAACGATCCGGTGCGTCGGAAGAGCAATGTGACATACCTGTATGATACGGTTCAAAAATGGAAGATATAGTTAATTACGATGAATATAGACACCTTCGTAACCGACTGGCCTAAGGGGACGCGATATCCCTGCAGTTCCAGGTGTTTGACGAACACCAGGCAACACGAGATGGTGATATTATTTAACTTTCGTTTAGTATTGTCATTATACCTCTTCAGAACTATCTTCTGTAAATAGCGTATGGTTGTAGGAGGTAAAAGTTATTGGATACCCTTTTTGCAAAAATTTAAGGCAAATGTAAGGTATGTAAGGAGAATAAAAAAAAATTAGTGAATACTAAAATGCCACCAGGGAGTGGCTGAGTCATGAGAGAAAATGAGATAAATACGAAAAATTTTGTAGAATAAGACGCGACGTATATTGAAAATGTAATGTAATGTGCATTATGTATATCGTCATGTTGTACTGAATACACATAGATATTCACTTTAACTTTCAGAGCAGATGTAAGGATGTTTCGAGAAAAACTTTTAGTATATGCTGTATTAAGAAATGTTACAGACGAAGGATAGGTCTTGTATGTTTAGTGTTTATTCCAAACTACTGAAGACACTGTAGTTATTTTGAGAATTTTATATTCACTGTGGATTTGTACCTGAAATTGTAAGGACTACGAAAGAAAAGATATTAGTTGTGTGACATAAAGTTTTTCCTGAAGTTAGGGATTTGTTAACTAGTTTTGTAGGAAAGGTTGAAAACATATGACTAAACGTTAAATTGCTTGCATAATAATAAAAATTTGCTTCCAGCAATAATTTGCTAAAGAAGAGTTTAAAAATGAAGTGCATTTGATGATTCTATATCCTTTAGAAGCTGATTGGTTAGAAATAGTGCCAGTTAGAGTACTGTTTCGTTTTATTAACGGCTGTTAGTTTTGATCAAGAGTAATAATAAAGACAAATAGTTTTGTTGAATTACATGATTACTGAAGGTGGAAAATTTGTTGAATAACTGGGCATGGACCATTTATGTGACCTTATCTGAGATCCACTGTTAGCTAATTGAGGACAGATGATTGGACGATGCGACAAATATAATGCCCCAGGTGCAAACGATGCGTAAATGAGGAAAGAAGAGGGGATTCCCATACTGTTTCGTCGTAAAGCCGGAGATAGCATATTCAAACCCTAAACCGAAGCTTGTAAAATATCCTATTTATGTAAAGTACATTTAGTGTGGTAGTCAGAAAAAGAAATTTATCGTGATAAAATAGGTGTTGTAATCTTTCTTATTGTGAACTCACAGCCTAGAGATTTTTGCGAAAAGCTAATTAATTTAAGCACTGCGTTTAGCACTAAGAAAGACACCAACCACAGCGCCTTTCTTACTGAGAGGTGACGTAGTGTTCCAGAATTTTTTAGAAGGCCCACCATAGCGATTTACTGAATGACTCATGTTAGTAAGGAAATTTATTTTGTTGTTATGAAAATACATCAACAATAGTGCTTTTGTACACCAGGGTCTTTCAAAAAGCAATGCAACACATCCTCTTTCCCCGGATGATCTCGGTAGAAAAAATGGCGGAATTTGTTGTGGGACATCAAGTGTATTCCCGATTCAACCTGTATGGTCTCGTAAGTTCCGGCAGTGGTTCTGGTTGTGGCGGTGCTATACGTAGCCTTTAACACAGGTGTGTTCCAAGCGCAGAGTGTCACTGAGTTTCTTAAGGCGGATATTCATAGTTGCTTGCAGAATGTCTACGGCGACCAGCCAGTGAACAAAAGCACTGTGAGTTGTTGGGCGAGGTGCCGATCATTATTGCAACAATGTCACGCAAACCTGTTGGATCCGTCTCGAGTAGGCTTTGCAAAACACAACCGTAATTCGTGAAATATTGGAATGGATGTACATTCTCATATGAGGTGATCGTAGGATCATAAAAATAAACCTCGCTGCACAACTGGAAGTCGCTGGCGGCAGTGCTGATACACTTGGCCACCAGCTACAACGATCAACGCTGAAGTGTATTGTGGTACCCTCGTGAAATGGAAGAAGTTCGCCACAAACTGCAAACGGGTTTCTGCTTCACCCGAGAGGAGCCCACAAGACTTCATTGAATTGTTGCATATCAGTCCGCTATATAGCCCGGATCCTGCACCTTCCGACTTTCATCTGTTTGGCTCAATGAAGGATGCACTCTGCGGGAAGCAGCACTTGCTGGACAGGGAGGTTACTGACGCAGAAAGACAGTGGCTGAGACGTTGACCACTGCTTTGGTGCCATGCAGTCATACAGGACCTCCCAGTACGGTTAATGTGGCGACGTCGCATAGACTGGAGAATATGTTGAAAAATAGGGATTTGCAGCAAAAAGTATCTGTAAAGGATATTTAAGGTGGGGGAAATTTATAAATGCAAATCTAAACTACTTTGTCAAATGGACAGCAATATAAAAGAAGAACAAAAATGATAATTTTGAAGAAAACTTATTTTTCGTAGCAATTTTTAAAATCATTTGGATGTATAGCTATTAAGTCCAAGCTGTTAGGATTTTGATTTAACGCGGTAACCAAAATATTCCGTTTCACAAGAGATCTATCGATAGTTAAATTTCGTTAATCATCCATGGTTAATAAGTTTAGTTTTTTTAGTTAAAAATAGGCTTTCCGTAACAATAGCGCCTTAAATAAATTTCATATGTGTTCTAACGTTATATTCGGTCGTAGGTAGTGCATAACGTGGCATCTTATTCAGAGTCTTTACACCTTACAGTGAAGGAAGTGATCACGAAGAGTGCTTTCTCATGTAACGTGGAGAGAGCAGCTTTTTCTTTCTTTTTTATTTTTCGTTCCCACATAAGCGCAGCCTACACTGATACACTGTCCGCTGGTGGGATAGGTAGCTGGCTCAGCGTCCGAATGATTTAATTATGCACGTTGCCTGTGAATCTAATGGAATAGTGTTTCATTTTATTCTATCTCTTTCATATTCCACATACAAACTTGTGGTTAAAATTAACGTATTCGCTTCTGGTATCAGCTGAAAATATAACTATAATGATTGAGTTCATAGAAGTTATTTTTCTAGACATATCTCTAGTTACTTTACAATTGCTACTGAAGTAATAGAAACAACTTTCAAAATTATTATTTAATTACATTTTGTTGCCTGAGTGTTATGGAGAGACGGATATAGTGTGTAGAGGAAAGTGCGGATGCTTTAGTCTATTAAAATCTATGTAAAGTGTGTGAGATGTGTGAGTGGAAAAGTTCTTGTGCAAAAATGAATCACGTACCACATGACCTAGGGACCATGCCTTTGTTCTAAAGCAGCCTGAAAAAATGTTACATGTTAAATTAGTATTTAATTTCTGGAGATAAATCATTTCTTATTTTATTTCAACTGTTTTAGTTTTCGTAAATATGGAGTATCATTTATAAATTGATGTTCGATGAATCTGTAACTGCCGCGAATATTTGAGGGCTGGCAATGTTGTGATAGGATGCTTAAATCATTAGCCGATAGCAATTAAGCAGCTCCCGTGCTTTACATAGTACCTTGTGCTGCAGTTCTGCGTCACTAGAAGTCGCTAGGATTCCATCGTTCTCCGCAAATCAATGTGGAACCGCGCCACTCGAATTTTTGTTAAGATGAAGAGAATTTTACGTTCTGTTGATTCCTTTCTCATAGTTCTGAAGCGGTTCCAATTTTATTCTTCTGAATGAAAGTTTGGAAATTTTAAGTAACTTAGTTTGGAAGTCATTTCATTATGAACTTCCTTGTCTGACTTCAAATCTACAAGGAGCGTTTCATGAACATCTCGAAACATCTGAGCGAGCACGTTTGTTTTAAGAATTCCACTAAACGAAATGATGCAGTAAGGTCGTATATTTTCACGAACGTACGGATGCTGACATCCAGTTTCAGTTACGTCGACGTATCTTGGAGGGTGCGTAATCGAATTTTCTTCAACTCTGATTTTACCGGTTGAACCAGAGTGCAGGGGACAGACATGAAGAAGCATACCTAAGTTGGTGGGATGTGCTGTTAGAGGTGACGAAGGACGAACCTGTATTGCCGCCAAGTAATGTAAATAGTTCATCGAAACGATATATGTGTTATAATTGATCTCTCAGCGAGTTCAGCAAAACTTGTAGCCAAGGAACCTCACATGGTGAGCAGCAGATTCGTGTTTATATATGTTCTGCAAAAAATAAGATCACTTTTTCCACTTGCTATCCTCTACTGGATTTCTGTTATTGTCTTGTTATGCTCTAGATATTTAAACTTTTCCCATCTTTGGTATTTATTCCTACTTACGCTCTGATATTTCTTGAAATTAATGCTACATAATCACCGTATACCGTCACCCAGACCTGCCTATTTTTCCACTCTAGAAATCTTAGTAGGAGTACATAAACTAAAATGCATTTGACTGTAGTGAGACCAGTAATAATGTATCTTACGAAGGGCTGGGTTACGGCTACGAAGGATGAAGTGTGATTATTGGCATGGTGAAGGAAGGCTTTAAGATCGATATTAGAAAAGTGTGAGAGAGGAGGAAATCTTCGGAATAAGGACAAAACCTGTACTACACACACCTTTTGAGCAAATGAGTCTTGCCATAAATGGAAATGGAAATGAGGCTAGGCTCTCCCGCCGGATAGACCAGTCGCTTGGTCCAAGTGTTGTTAGTTGACGCCACTGTAGCGACTTTGTTGCCGACGGGAATGAAATGATGATGAACGCAAGACGACACCCATCCCCGAACCGGAGAAAAATCGCCTACCGACCGATCACTTTTTTTCTTATTTGGTTCATTATTGTTAGTTTCATTTTTTCGTTACATGTGTCCCATGACACCTGGTCGTTCCACCGGTTTTTTTTTTTTTTTTTTTTTTTTTTTTTTTTTTTTTTTTTTTTTTTTTTTTTAGACGGGGAAGCGGACCCTATTACCGAATACGCTGAGCTACCGCGCCAGCATCACTCAGCTCCGGAGGCTGCAGAGTTAACAAAGTAAGAAAGAGTAATATGGGCTTGTGAAGTACAGAGAATGCCAGAAACTCGACGTGTTAAGAAAGTTAAGCACTGCATTACGCAATAAACTGCTGTAAACGTATGTTTTGTTACAGACAATCGATTTAGGTTTCATGGACACATTCAACGACTATTAGGGGGTAAATGGACACAATGTTATACGTAATGCTAATAGAAATGTTGGCTCATTTTACAGCTGGTAACAGGTACCATAATTACTCAGATGCAAATCTGTGCTGAATTTTGGACGCAAATATGGTGTGATCCTACACTGAAATCGTTCGCCTGAGACAAAATATACCATAACACCTGTGCATTGCCTAATTCAGTTCTTTGTTTTTGAGCCAAGAGTATTCTGAGAGGTTTGATGCGGCCCACCACGAATTCCTTCTCCTGTACCAACCTCATCATCTCACAGTAGCACTTGCAACCTACGTCCTCAATTATTTGCTGGATGTACACCAATCTCTGTCTCCCTCTACTGTTCTTGCTCTCTAAAGCTCGCTGTAGTACCATAAATGTCATTCCGTGGTGTCCTATTAGACGTTCTAGCATCCTGTCTCTTCTCCTTGGCCGCAGGGAGTGGCCGTGCGGTTTAAGGCGTCATGTCACGGACTGCGTCGCCCCTCACGCCAGAGGTTCGAGTCCTTCCTCGGGCATGGGAGTGTGTGTTGTTCTTAGTATAGTTAGTTTAAGTTAGTTTATGTAGTGTGTAAGTCTAGTGACCGATGACCTAAGCAGTTTTGTTCCTTAGGAATTCACAAACATTGGAAAATTTGATCCTTTCTCCTTATCAGTGTTTTCCATATATGCCTTTCCTCTCCGATTCCGCGCGGAACCTTCTCATTCCTTACCTTACCAATCCTCCTAATTTTCTATAATACCTCTGTAGCACCATATTTCAAATGCTTCCAAATGTGCATTCTGAGATATCTCTTCCTGAAATTAAGGCCTATGTTTGACAGTAGTAGACTTTTTTTTTTTTTGGCAGGAATGCCCTCTTTGCCATTGCTCATTGCTAGTCTGCTTTTGAAGACCTCCTTGCTCCGTCCGTCATTGATTATTTTCTGCCTGCGTAGCAGAATTCCTTAATTTCATCTCCTTCTTGAGCATCAATCCTCATGTTAAGTTTCTCGTTGTTTCCGAGTCTGCTACTCATTTTTACTTTGGTCTTTCTTCAATTTACTCTCAGTCCATTTTCTGTACTCATGGGACGGTATATTCTGTTCAGCAGATTATATAATTCATTTCACTTTCACTCAGAATAGCGATGTCATCAGCGACTCGTATCATTGACACCCGTTCACCTTAAATTTTAATTCCACTGCTGAACTTTTCTTTGTTTCAATCATTGCTTCTTCTATGTACAGATTGAACCGTAGAGGTGAAAGACTACATCCTCCCTAATCTGAGCACTTCGTTCTTGGTCGTCCACTCTTAACATTCCCTGTTGTCTCTTGCACATATGGTATATTGCCCGTCTCTCCCTATAATATACCCCAATTTTTTTTCAGACTTTCGAAAACCACTTTGCAATGTCGAAAGCTTTTCCCAGGTCAAAAAAATCTATGAACGTATCTTGATTTTTCTATAGCCTAGCTTCCATTGTCAACTGTAAAATCAGAATTGCCTCTCAGGTGCCTTGAACTATCGTAAAGCCAAACTGATGGTCACTCAACACATTATCAATTTTCGTTTGTAGTTCTTAACTTTCCTTAAGGCTGTGCAACACCACTTCCATAATATTTTGTTTAGAAATTGTTTATAGAAAAGCCCGAGAGGAGAAGGAGAGGATGACGACCCAATAAAGGTGGCTTGAAGGATTTCAACACTATGGAAGTCAGCAAGTGAACAAAAAAGCAAAGTGCAGAGAAGAATGGATACACGTGATAAAGGACGCCAAGGGTCTGTGAGGACTGTGGTGCTGACCAGTAAGCACGTAACCTGCATGTTTAGTACGAAACGTGAAGATAACATAATACGTCAACTGGTCACTACTAACACGTCTGCGCTTCAGATAAAAGGGAGAACTTTTTCCGTTTCTACACAGATAAGTGAAGAGAGGGTCGGTGGTGTTAGGAAAAGTTGATGTTAAATAATTATGGACAGTATCTTAGCATTACTTATAATAACATGAGTTAGTAGAACTTCAAATCTTATCAGTTTCTTCTTACCATATCATTTTTAATGTAATTTTTCTGAGAAAAGACTTATTGTAGACAGTGTAAAGGTTTGTGCGGTAATGATAAAGCAACATAATAGAAGCAGAATGTAAATGCGTTCAACACACTATATATCTGATTACATTACTTCTAAAACAAAAGTTTTCTTCATTTATTAAGGTAATTTGACTTTTAGCATCTTGCAAGATTTACGAAAGGAGTCGAAAAAGAAAACCGTAATTGCTTGCTTTATTTTTCTTTAAAGTCAAGTATTAAAATAACAAGAAAAATCGTGTCAATGATTTTGAGAGAATATACAGGAAAAACATTTAATTTTTGCCCTTCCGTGCGGTGAGGGAATTTCTTTGCAAATATTACGCTTTTTCAGGTTGAAAAACCATACGTGAGACAGTATTGTTCCTCTCCCCAAATTGAAAACCGTCACTGTGGTTTAGTGGAGCTACGTTGTACTGTTTCTCACACAGAATTGATAACCATCACTGTACTTCAGTGGGTATTTCGAAGTCATTCAGGTCATGCTGAAGGTAAGAAGTTCAGTGTATATCAGAATTGATTAGAAAACAGAACCATTTTGGTAGACAAGAAATTCTTCGCAGTAATACGATTACCCTAATAATAATATAAACAGATTATTCGAAATCATATACCTCAGCGTGTAGCTGTTGGGTTATTAACTGTTTCTTGTACAGAACTAGTGAGCTTGCAGCATGACTAAGTAGCTATCTCACAAAATAACAAAGGCACGACACGAAACTTAAAAACTGAGGTACCGTTCTGAATTACAGATAGTTAAAAAACATAAAACTAATCGAAGGACAGTTGTTGTTGACTTCTTTGTGACAGAATTATCAAGGGAGCAGTACCATGTACGGGAAGCTCTTTATTACTAGTAGTAGCTGTACCTTCTGGGTACTAATTAGTGTTTCTTCTGAACCGTGTTTTCTTGAATTAACGCTATTGTCTCTGGTTGCATACGTTCAACCTGAATACCTTCTGTGGAAGCTACACTGTTGTACGCTTTTTCGATTTATTACTCACTGTGTCCATAACAGTTTGAATAGTTTCTGCACTGTAAGTATTTTGAAATGATTTATGGAATGGACGAGTCTATCAATTTACAGTAAAATCTTTTTTTCCCTTAACAGCTGACAGTAGGTGTTTAACTATGTACGATATATTCATTGCACTGACCCGCGTAAAGGCAGTGGGTGTCACTGCGTCTTTCCTAGCTATTTTTTGTGTTATATTTTTGTTGTGAACAATGTCTGCCAGAAGCCATAATCCTAAAATTAAGAAGTTGAAGAAAATAACCTGTGTTTGCTAATGAGCCATTCCTTCACTTCAAAATTAGCAAGAATTTCTTCTTCCAGATCATCAACTTTGTAATTTCTCCTTTCATGAAAAAGGCAAAGTAACAACAATGATCTTCATGATCGAGACAAGATATGTCATAACTTCAAAGTACTGTATGTTGGAGATACCTCTGTATATCATTAAGGAATAGACTAAGTGCCTTGTAACTAATCTTGCTACTGGGTGAGCTGCAAACAGCGTAAGTACCAAATGAAGGCAGACGGCCAAAACGACGTGGCGTCAAGAAATAAGCCGCAGGGACTTCGATTTCATTAGAAATGATTGGTTTACAATCCGACTCTGTAATAGATGACGAATGTAGCGTGTCAACATTATACTAACGATTGTGCAGATAGAGAGATAAATGTGGAGTTACACATGATCAGACAGACGTATGTAGTTGCTCTTCGAATTTTATCTGCTCTAAATTTTACCTGCCAGTAACCTGAGTGGAAAATATAAATACTAAAACAGATGTACTAGGCACGGCATTTATTTCACATACAGTATTTCTAGGGAGTACTGAGTGTCACGTTCTACCCACATGTCCGCTACTTCAGAACATACTGAATAATGTATTTCTTCGTCATCCAGGCATGTTTATTACAAAACTCACTCTGCCGAAGGGCATTTAGCCCCGCGAAAACAATTACAGAGTTGGAAGGGCAACTTCAAAAAGTTTAGCAGACATTTAATGGGATTTACTCCACGCCCGAAGCACTTTTCCGATGCCATCCTCTGTCAGAGGAACTTTTTTATTTTTTTCATTTTTCTGGTCTTTCTGTCCCTCACAGGTTTAAAGTGCTTTATCAGTCGAAAATTACTTTATGTTTCCAGAAATATTGTCAAATATTGAATTAACAACCCCCTTTCTACGATACTCCGGTTTTTACGCCGGCTAACAATGTAATATTGAAGTTCGACGTTTTCGTCTGATGTTGTAGGTCGACTCTGTGCGATGCAGAACTGCAAAGCATTTTTTACTGAAAAAAACTGAAGAGGTTTCGAGGTTCGTTCGCCATATTTTGTTCTTTAATATAGCTATCATTCCTGGAATCGTATAGAGCACGAACGCCCTCATTCAAGGGATTCGAAAATTTTGTGATGATTTGATAATGTTTGTTTCGATAATCCCTTTGAATATTTTGAACATTTATTTCCTGTAATTCAGTTTGCGAGTGGCTCAGATAGCTAGGAACGCCATAGATCTGGGCAGTCATCGACTAATCGATCGGCTTCAGACGTAATTTTACCTATTGTACCCTATGATACATTTGTCTGTGAAGTGTCATACAATATATTAAATACTACGTAATGCACTATCAAAATATTTTGTTACTACGCCTGTCATCTTGTGGTAGATTTCACCTGTTACTGACAGTTTCTTGCATTCTACTTATCAACATTCCTTGTGTGTGGAGTTTGTTCTCCTTCGCTGTTTTCACTCCCGTTCTTTGATACTTCGTACGCTGTGTTAACTGATTCGCACTGCCTGGGGAAACAACTTTGAAATTATAAACTTTGTACTTTTCATTTGTAAGTTCGTTCTTTATTTTATTATTTTCCTTAGAGTTCTTATTCTCACCATTTTACTCTAGACTTCGTGCTTATGTGGTATATTACAGCACATTTTACCTCCTGTCCTGATCTTCAAATTTTCCGCCACACATTTCTGTACATCTACATAACAGTTCTGTAAATCCTACTTGAGTGCTTGACGCAGTTTTCATAGAAACACTTTGAGGCTATTTGTCTATTATGTAGCGTGTTCGCAAGTTGGGAATATTGGTACCTCCACAGCTGTACGATTTACTGGAAATGAATGAAAATTGGTGCCGGACTGAGACTCGAACCCGGCTTTCCCACTTTACGTGAGCGGTCGATTTCACTGCTTCGCGTGTCCGAGCACGCTTCACGAACGTAACCAGACTTCTGTATGTCCCATTGCCAGATACTCAAAGTGCTCACACAGTTATGTGATTCCCATGCAGGGAGGGACTTTTCTCGTCAGACTGCCTTGGCTTCGGCGTTAGTGTGATGATTGTATTTGACATTTCCTGTAAATTTTGATGCCGTATCCCTTCGTATGTGCATTCACAAAGAAAGAAAAATCAGAAAACGGAATCTAAAACAACCACAGCTGACTTGCCCTACTGGTGCTGCAGTCTGTAGATAATTGGATTTTCGCCGGCACTATTATTTTCAGATCAGTCTTCTACTTAATATCGTCCACAGTCGGTGGAGATCAACTAGTTTACTTCCTTTGTTGCTTAGCTTGAGACAGTACGTGTGAGAAATACATTGGCATTGCACTAGTGCCAGTGGACAAGCTGGGACTAATTACATGAAACATTCATTAGATATGCAGTATTATATGCTATTATTAACTAATATATCTCCTTCATGAACCCAGCAAAGTATTAGTAGTTTATATGGTGCTTCTGTATATTTAACCGTTGTCGCTCAGGACTTCGAGACATATCGAGTTATCACAGATTCGTGTCTGAAAATGGGTCATAAATCTGCTTAAATGATATTTCAGAATTATGTTAGAACAAATAAGCGCTCTTTGACGAATATTAAGTCAAAATGTTCGACTGTATAAAGCCTTTGTTGGACCTTTGATTCAGATTTCCTCATGCAGTTTGCGGAAATGTTGTTTTTCTGTTACATCTTTGCTGTTTTCTTGTATGACATAACTGACGTTTTTTTACTTTACAAAATGTATCTCTGTTTAAAGCAGATAAATATGTAACGTTATCCAATTATTATTAGTGTTTACGTTATGCCTGAATCATCTGCATGACAATTTCCTGTGTATAATTTTGAATGTACAGTAGCATAGTTGTTTCTGCGGCTACTAGATGGCGCACGTAGCAACACCATGTATACTTGCGCACACTTTGTAACGTGGGCACCTCAGTCTTGTTGCAACCCTTGTTCACTCAAGCAAGAGCAGCCTTTAGCGGCTCGCCATCTTATTTACAATTATTCATGACGTCGGCTTTCCGGCTTAGATTTTTTTTAAATGTGACTTGGAACTACTGCATCTCTTTCCAGTCAGTACAAACTTTAATTTTATTAATGTGTTATATACCTAATATGTTTTAGAACAGTTAGTTTAATTCTGAAGGCGACGCTCATAGTTGCGTCGAAACATGGTCAATTTTGACTTAATTTTTGTGACCGATTGCTTATTTGTTCTAATATAATTCTGACACGGTCACTGAACCTTAACAGCTATGTTCAAAGCATATTTAATTATCATGGCAGAATATTTATGATACATATCACTGGAGCTCTCGGTCCACCCGAATTGTATGACACAATGTTCCAACAGCAGTACCTACCAAGGACGAAAATGAATACATGTCGGTAGTACTAGTATCCTTAACGCTATAACATACAAAGACGAACAACTGATGCTCGCCCAATCAGAGTGTAATCGATCAGAATTAATAACTCAATGTTTGATACTTATTATTTTTCTAAATAGTTACAATCACGTCCATATGTGCAAGGTGATTAAAGTGTATTCTTTATCGTAGTTAAATCCAGATGACGATATCAATGCATTACCATCAGCAGCACTGTTCGATAAAAGTGGCTGACTTATTTCATTTACTTCCTCTACATTGCAGTTTAGCAGCTTATTTTATTTGGTTTCTGTATATCTAAAAGTAACTGTGCATCGTCGTGCTTAGGTATTTTTAAAATACTATTTAAATTATTTCATTTTTATGTTGATAAGTGTAGCATAGAGGAGATTATTCACAGCTGCGGGTGAATATGTTACTCCTTAAAGCCATACACTCACGTACACTATTTCTCAGTTGTGTTCTGAGTCTCATTGTTAATTTAATAACCGTGGCTTCGTTGTGATCTACGATTTGCTTTATGGCGTCACGTATGGTTTCTGAAGTATATTCCAGATTTATTTATCTGAATTTTGGAGGGAATTACTTTTCTCTCTTTGTGCTTAAGGTGGCATTTTTACCATCAGTAACAAATCTGTCAATCTCGGGCCCGTTTTATCAGATGGTATCAATTGATTTTTGGCCTACACAGGTATTACCTTAAAAAGTATGTATGTGCACAGCAGGCATTTGAATTCACATAGTAGTGACTGTGGTTGTTCAAAAATGGTTCAAACGGCTTTGAGCAATATGGGACTTAACATTTGATGTCATCAGTCCCCTAGAACTTAGAACTACTTAAACCTAACTAACCTAAGGACATGACACACATCCATGCCTGAGGCAGGATTCGCATCTGTGACCGTACCGGTAGCGCATTTCCAGACTGAAGGGCCTAGAACCGCTCGTCCACACAGGCCGGCTGTGGTTGTTCACTGTACACTAATCGTACTCCAGGTTTGTGACAAAGATCCTGAATTTAGTGTCAGATCGATGTGAGGTACACGTAAACGAATATGTCTATAGTATTATTTATATAAAGACAAGATATTGTTTAACGTTTTTACCGAAATTTTTAAAAGTTCATAACCTATTTGATTCAGCTTTTTACACATTGCTTTTATAAACATTTGGGTGTATAATATTTCATTATAATATATAATAATGTGTTGAACATGTAATGGGCAAACCTTTCCAGAAGTATGAAGCCCTTGAGAAATTGACTTCAAATTTTTACACAGTATTCGAACAAAAATTCTGAAAGTCATAGACTATAATTTTTTTTTAACAACAATGTACTTCGTTTGTATCAAAACCGACTGCAGGAAGAAAATGCCGATATGTGCTGTGCTATGATGCGAAAAGGCGCGGTTTGGATTTATTTCTCAGGCTTTTCTCAACGTCCCATGACAAGAGATTCAAAACACTATCAATAATATATTGCTCCATATTTAATGTGTTTGCCCTGGTGATAAATGACTCAGTTGCTGCCCCTTCGCTCTTTTGTCTGCACCTCACGTCCTCTTGGTAGGTACTGGTTGCAGTTTGGTAAATATCCTGACTTCATCAATCACCCAACACATCGGTTCCTCGGAAATATTAAGGCACTTTTGATTGATCGCCTACATGTTTGGCGGGACTATCTCATAGGATTCATTTACTGAGTGGAATATTGTAGTTTGAGGACAAACACTCATAATATATTCGAAGTCTTGTATGCACCGACATGTGACTACACAAGCACCCTCCTCCACCGCCACAGGCAATATCCATCGAAAAACCCTTCTGATAGCTTCTTCGCGACACCGCACCGCACCGCACCGCATGCAACGAGGTTATCCCGTTCAGACCCAAACAGTGGACTGGGAGATGCCGCTCGCCTTCCGAGAAATATGTAATACTGGATGTCGGCTTCATCTGAAATTTGATATAAGACCTACTTCCTGTTTTGTTCCCCAACACACGCCTTTAACAACAGGTCAGTGGAAACAGCTGCTTTAAGTGCTCTCACTACTGTGCAGATATTGACTGAGGTAGTTCATCATACCACCAGCAGAAGGCGCAGGGAGATGCAACCAACTCACCCTTCCATCCACAAGTTCCCTGCTCTCCTCCCCCATCACCACTCCGGTTACTACCTCTTGGGACAAGGCATTAGGTGGCGGTAAGACTTTGATATTGGGAAATTCCTGTTATGTTGAAACACATTCTCTCTCTCTCTCTCTCTCTCTCTCTCTCTCTCTCTCTCTCTCTCTCTCTCTCATACACACACACACACACACACACACACACACACACACACACACAGGTGGCTACTTCCTGACCAGCTAGCGTCTATTCATGCCAATAAATTCCGCAATAACCCCTCTTTTGTCCTGAACAAGATAGCGGATACCTGGTAAACCCACTGTTGTTGATGTCTTGGAAATAGTCCACTTGCGCTACACTCTCTCTATCAAATGGACTAATTAATAAAGTTGATACGCTCTGTATGGGACAGTTTTACCTTGCTTCCTATTGGTGCGTACTAGAACTGGCATATTTGACGTGAAATTCATGAGTTATCCGGGATTCAATCCCGCAAGCGCTCAGTTTCCCCATTCTGGATGTTCCTTTCCACCTACAGCTGAGTACTGGCACAGTGAGGTAGTTTGGCGCAAAATCCATTACGATGGACGTAGCTGAAAATGGTAGAGTGAATTTCGCTCAGTTACGCTATGTCTCAAAACAATTTACAGGTGATAGGGCAGGGGTTTGACTGGAATGTGCTTGCAATATAGGTATTGTAAACAATAAATTGATCTATCTGTTATTGGACATTATGATTGGAAGCAGTGTTCTATAAAATTATAGTTGTAATTTCAGATTTAGGTGGAAATTGATGTCATCATGGTTGTGTAATTCCTGACACGTAAAGGTTTGCCAAGCATATTTTTGAATAACTCTAGAATTTCGAAGTGGGTTCTCTCTGCTAAACCAGAAAGAAGAAGGAAGGGGTCCGTCTACCACATGACAGGATAGTAACATCCACATTTATTTAATCAAATAAGACTCCACCTTTCCGCTGCAAGACCGAGAGCACTGGAATGCTTTGGTAGGCACCCAACGTCACATACAGCAACCATCAGCACATGGACAGGGCACTTTATAACCACATACACTTAAACCGCTTACGATTTCCTAGTAGTTTCCAGGATTGGATGTTGGAGATTGCAGAAATTTCCGAAGGTCACTGCCGCCTGTCGTAATCACAAAGATGTCTCCTGGCAACCACACGCTGATCATACAAGTCAGTCAGAGACCGAGGAGGTTGTCGCCTTGACCGCCAAGCTCTCAACCGTGAAAGAGAGCGGAGGGGTGGGGGTAAATAATCATCCAGAGCAAGCACCATATTCAATCTTCTCAAATTTATTCATAAAGATAGGAGAAAACTCATAACAGATGTGATTGCGAATGTTCTATCTGCAATGCTATCCAACACATACTGAGTATTAGTTAGGCATTACCCACCGAGTGGGCAACACAGTTAGGTCAAATCCACACTCATATCCCGCCTGTAAGGTTTCGGAGGCTCAGCAGTGGCTCCCGCCTTAACTCGGCTACCTCCCAGCTACCTTCACCACACACCCGGGCCCCAAGCAGAGTCACCCTAAGAAATCTATCACATATTTATTACTATAATTACAAAGGAATATTACGATCGCAGCACCAATCTGGTGACATCCAATAATAAGTGAAGTCTTGGAAATACTTCCTCCTATCATCTGTGGCTTTGGAAGGATGGTCTTCCCTTATGACAGGACATAATTTTCCACATAAAATCTTTCATGCGACTTATGGCTATCGATGCACTGAAATCGCAGCATTCCACGGCAAATTTGTACCTCTCTGGCAAAAGGACATAGTCCCACCCACATCAATTTCTTTACACATGTCGAATCACTGAGCAAACCATCTCTGCACACCAGCTCGTAGACAGTTCAGGCAATAGATACAGTTGTCGTTTATAGGTGTACGTCCTCACTCAGACTGGCTATATTTGGCGATTTTTCTCATCTCTAGAAAATCATACGATATCTAGGTCATTCAGGCAATCATATCCGAGACCAATTTATTATATTTTAATAAATTTATTTAAGAAAATTTCTTTCAGAAAATTCTCTGTTTCTTATTTATTTTTGGTATTTTTAATTATGATTTCCAGTGGTTTTATTTAGGTTTTATCTTCAGTCTTTTGAAAGCTAAAGAGTAGAAGTCTTTAGTTTTAAATACCACAGGAGAGCTAGATATATGTCTCGCAGCATCGATCTCGCTGATACTCCTCGTCGGAACTGTTCCACCTGAAATCTCTAAAATGGTTATTTCGCTACGAATATAGTTTGGCACAAATGGGTGCTATGTTGAATGATGCTTATGGATTGATGTGTCTAACTTTTTTATCAACGAAAAATTTATTGCTTCTGAGATATTCTCTCGAACGATATTGATCGTTTGAGATGCATACTCTCACCATCATTCGGCACTGCACCTCCGATAGATCTACGTCACGTGATATCTGAAGTATGTTTCACAAATCTTTTATAAATTGATAAATACACACCTTGAATACGTATTATTTTCTTGAATTTGTTTATTGTGCCAACGAGTAACTAAATATTCACAATGGAGCTTAATAGCGTCGCACAACAATAGCAGAATCTCTCCAACATATGAAACGTCCGATTTCTGTAATCACTTCACACAGAGTCCTCCAATATACATCATTAGTTATTTATTCCTTATAGATGCGTCCGCTGCACGGAACGTCCAATTCTCGCAAGCAGTTTATTCTACTTCGGCATTAATAATTCGCCTCTCCTGAGTCAAAGTTTTTAATCCTTGACAGACCATTAAGCCAGACAGCATGTATTTTCAGTCTTTACTTCCGGTAGGTGCCTTCTCCAGCTAAAACTCGGAAACAAGTGTTGAAAAGCCAGTCGTCCGTAACTACGTGATAATCATGAGCGCTCAGGTCGACGAACATGTTGGAAGGATATCACCCATATGGGTTGGTGTACTGTAATAAACATTGCGGTAGACAGTGCGACAAAGGGACATGTGAAAATCTGCTTAGGAGAGGCCATAACAGGACATACGGCGCCTGCATGATGTTACAGACGTACTGCCTGCCCTCTTTGTACACTATAGCAGATCCGGTAGAAACCTTGCTTTGCTATATTTTGTAACAGGTTACGAAGTGAATCTATCATTCCTTGTGGTCATACATACCCGTCAATGCGTTGAAATCACAATATCACAGGTCAAAACTGTCCACACGACTAAACTTGCATATTTTATTACGGGAACAGTAGTCTGATCACTTTCCTCATGAGTCTCGTGATATGTCGGAACACTAACGACAGGAATGTTATGTTCCAACAGCAACACATTCCCGTCAAGTAGCTAGATTGTCATATATAGGTGTATTGTGTCCGAATTACTATGTAATGTCCACACTCACACCAGCTGGGTGTCGTTTTGCATGGCCTGCCATAGCTTTCCAGTAGCAAAACCTTACCGCCACATCGTGGTTCTCACATATTCATTGACGATTATAGGGTGTAATTAAATTGAAAAGCCTTGACGCCTTTTATTTATGTTCGTTATCTTCATTCACGAAAGTAGGCGTTTGCCGGAGATGGTACGACTCGTATCCCCAGCGAAGTCACAGAGCGCAGCCAATTCTCTCGAAATCCCATCACGTTCCGACAGCACTATTCCATAGTTTGACGGCTATCTAGTCTTCCGTCTATCACTGACTAGGAACAGAGCTATTTCAACGAGAAAAGTAGCAGACTAGGTTATAGGAAGAAATTCTTAACCATGCAGACCACACGCGGACTGCACAAAGAAATTCAGAAGCATAAGCCACACACTTCATTGATAACGAATGATAATTTGTAAATATCCCGCAATACATGTCCTAACTTGTACGGTATTTCTATGATTACGATGCTAGAAATAAGACAGCGTAATGATGTCAAAGCCTTCGCTAAGAGCACAGTCTCTCCCACTCCTCACACGGTATAGAACTCAGGACAATTTTACCGCACCGGTCCTTCTGATATGTCGGAGACAAATACCGTCTGCGCGTTAGAATTGGTCATATGTGCTGATCCCATTAAAAAACTTGTATTTTAGCATTGGATCAGGCAGCCAGTGATCAAAGTCACTTCCACGGACCTGCGTCAAGTTTTGTCGCCAGTACTGAGGGATGACCATATTCCACAGGATATCAGTCACAATAGGGGGGTTCTTAAGCAGTTTGATACATTACCTTTTGCTGTTACAAAATCGAAGCACTCTTAAACTGAAGCTGTGCACGCAGTGATAGCTTCTGTTTCTCTAACATGACTTCAAGGTCTGTGTGAGGGACTAAACAAACATTAACCTTAGCAATCCACTGACACTCGCACAAAACTGAACACCGCATGGTGTAAGGTGAGCTGCTCCCACAATACACAGAATGGTTAAAATAAAAGCAAAATGTTTAGTGTTGAAAAAAATGTGGAATAAATCTCAACAAAGGGAAACCGCGAAATCTACGACATTGAAAAGCGTTTCCATACAGCCATTCAAAGGTAATACCCTCTACGTTTACTGAAATCTTCCACAGTGACAGCGAAGCGGATGTCTCGTTGCAGAATTGTGCAGTGTGTCCATTCAGCTCTACGTTTAACGAAAGCTTGCGTAGTGACAGCGCAGCAGATGTCTCGTTGCTCACGTGCTCCTTCTTTTTGTTTTCTGTTTTTTTTTAACTGATTACTCAAGTTGTTGCTGCATATTGCACCCAGATACGCGAAAGCCGTTTTGGTCTCCTTGGTATTTGTCATCCTGACCTCCAAATCTTTGGACAGTGCGTCTTTAATTTTTGTACATACAGAGTATAGCCACATGTGAAACAGAGATATATTCTGCAGGACTTAAATCCATATATCTCAGATATTGTACACTATAAGTTGTCAGTACACCCTGTTAAGGATTGGAATGATTTACATAAATCCAGGCGAGAATGAAAGTGAAAAGTTTTGTGAACTAAATAGCTTTCGTCGGGTAACACGTACACCGTTTAATTCTGTGTCCAAAATAGAACCAGAATGCTTCGTATGCATTTTTAAGCAACAGATGGCAGAGCTTCGCACTACCCGCACACATGAACAGGATGTGGAACTCTTTCTTGCCTCCTATCGCTCCACTCACGATACAGACCATTGCCGGTGGAACTTCTGCATGCCGCCGCTGTCAGACGCTGGTACACTTGCTACACCTTCAGAAGCAGCATCTAACATGCGCCGCGCGATCTTGTTCTTTTCAGAGTTTATGGCAATCGTCGTCGCTGGGAAACAGACGTGGACCACGAACACATACGCCCTCTTACGTATTTGATTGCAGGTCACGATGGTTTGCAACGCCGCCACCAGAACCATTTTTTTGTGGTTTCAGGGCGCACAACTACAGTTGTCATTAGCGCCCATACTAAATTATGAACGCACTGCGAGGCACAAGGTCAAAATAATAACTAAGAAGGACAACAACGTAAAAGGCACATTAACAGGCACATCCAGAGTACATGGCAGGCCAACGTCAATGCGCAGTGTATTAATATTCGGACAGGACGTTAAAATTTCGTGTACCGTCAGCACTTGACCACATGGGTAGAACGGCGCCGGCGCAGCCGTCAGCAGATGGCGGTGGCTGAACCGGCTGTGTCCAATCCGTAACCGAGCCAAAGCGACCTCCTCCCACCGAGAAGGGCAAAATGAGGTCATCCAAGCCATGGGGAGAGGTTTCAAGGCCCGAAGCTTGTTTTCAGTAAGTGTAGACCCATCGGCATGCCACAGCGATAAAATGCGCTGACAAATGACCCTGCTAAAATCAGATGAAGGCACACAACAAGAAGCTGTCCGAGGCTGGAGGACCGCAGCCTTGGCCGCGGCATATGCAGCTTCGTTGCCAGGGACACCGACATGGCGAGGAACC
This sequence comes from Schistocerca gregaria, assembly GCF_023897955.1. Lineage (NCBI taxonomy): Eukaryota > Metazoa > Arthropoda > Insecta > Orthoptera > Acrididae > Schistocerca > Schistocerca gregaria. The sequence continues at coordinate 63,458,629 of NC_064923.1, read as the reverse complement.
CACATAAAGGTAACCGGAGAACCGTCGTCCGCAAGCTGCTGAAGAGATCGTTGGATCCGGTGCACGAAAGGGTGAACCGGATACGGATCACTGAGGCACTGGATGGCGCTCAGGGAATCAGAGCAGATGACATAAGCAGAAAGTCGGCAGCAGCGTCGGATGTAAAGAACAGCCTGGTAGAGGGCTAAAGTTCAGCTGTGAAAACCGAACAATGGCCATGGAGCCAGAATTTGAAACTGTGTGCCCCAAAAATAAAACAACACCCGACACCGTCATTGGTCTTAGAGCCATCTGTATAAATGAATATCGTATTACTGAACTTCCAACGAAGTTCGACACACCGCGAGCGGTATACCGAAGCTGGGGTAACCTCCTTTGGGAGCGAGCTGATGTCAAGGTGAACGCGAACCTGAGCCTGGAGCCCAGGTGGCGATTGTCTCTCACCGACTCTAAAGGTTGTAGGGAGTGATAAATCAAGGTGCTGAAGGAGGAGACGAAAGCGTACTCCAGGGGGTATCAGGGCAGATACATACAACCCGTATTGACGGTCGAGAGAGTCATCAAAAAAAGGAACGATAGGATGGGTGATCGGGCACTGATAATAGGCGACAGGCATAATGACAAAGCAGTATATCGCGCCGGTAGGTTAGTGGCAATTCACCGGCTTCAGCATGATGACTCTCCACGAGACTAGAAGAGAACGCTCCGATCGCAAGACGTAACCCCCAATGTTGTATAGAGTTGAGACGGCGTAAGATGGACTGCCTTGCAGAGGAGTATACAAAGCTCCCATAATCCAGCTTTGAGCGGACGATCGACCGATATAGGCGAAGTAGGACGGTTCGATCCGCTCCCCATGACATACCGCTGAGATAACGGAGGACATTTAGAGAACGGGTTCAACGGGCAGCCAAATATGACACATGTCGAGAGCAGCTAAGTTTCCTGTCAAATGTGAGACCTAAAATTTTTGTTTTCTCCGCGAATTGGAGAGCAACGGGACCGAGTTGTAAGGACGGTGGAAGAAACTCCTTATAGCGCCAGAAGTAAATACAGACCGTCTTCTCGGCAGAAAAACGGAAGCCACTGGCGACACTCCAGGAGTAAAGACGGTCAAGATAACGCTGAAGACAGCGCTCCAGAAAACATGTACGCTGCGCACTGCAGTAGATGGTGAAATCGTCCACGAAAATGGAGCCTGATGCCTCAGCTGGGAGGCAATCCATTACTGGATTCATCGATATGGCGAAGAGAGAGACGCTCAAAACTGAGCCCTGTGGCACCCCATTCTCCTGGCGAAAGGCGTCGGGCAGGGCAGAATCCACACGTACCCTGAACTGTCAGTCCATTAAAATGCACGAATAAAAAGAGGGAGCCGACCTTGAAGGCCCCATGTATGCATGGTGCGGAGAATGCCCGCCATCCAACAGGTGTCGTAAGTCTTCTCCAAATCAAAGAATCAAATTCGTACGTGTCATCTGAACCGTGATTCTGCTAGTTTTCTTCCCCCAAATTCACGGCCTCACGGGACTGCGCGGCTTTCGGAGCCGCCTGCTGGAGCCACCAAGACACCCCAGAAGAAGCGGATGGACGATGCACCCTCGCCCCTGCCATCCTCCGATGTACCTTGACCCGCCATCGCCGTCGCCATCACCATCATCGCCCCAGGACATGCCCACAGGCCTGGCTGTTTTCGAGAAACTTCCTGTTGCTTCGCAAGCCAGATGGCATGGCACGGTCGGGAGTACGCCGACCTTCACTGTCACGGGCCCATCTCATCTCTGTGTCCAGCATCCTGCCTGCCTCCCTGCTGTAGTTCGCATTCTCTCTACACGACAACAGTGCCGCATTTTTTGGCGGGAGGAATGTGCGGCGTTTGTTGTCGCCAGCACTCTAATCGGCAAAGATGTAACGAGGAGATCGTTAGTAGGAGCTGAATCAACAGAGCCTATCAGGAGGGAGGCCAAAGACAGACTTGCTAGCAACAGGTTGCCAACGCCCTCTCGAGTGCAAGTATTTAGATCGCCGGTGACCGGAGCTCACACTCCAGTTTGGCGTCTGTCATTCATCGCATAGCGTACCTTGTACTTCAATAACTGTGAGGCTAAGGTGAACAGTTATTTGAAGAGCATGTAACACAACACACGCACTCTCTTCAAGATAACTAGCTTCCTGTCAATGTAAATAAAGAACCCTCTTGATACATCTGGGCAGTCGTGTTGTAGAAAGAAGATACCGGCCACCAAACAACATCCTCTCCATTGAGTCCTATGGTACAAGACACTTCAGTAAGCACCCTCAGCCCACCATTTTTATTGCTGTAGATTCATCCGTTTCAAGTATTTCCGCAATTTTTCCAGTTTTCCGTAATTTCAACGCATTTTATCCAATTACTCGAGGTCCAAACCACAACTCACTTCAACAGAATGTCCCATCGCGTCGACTTTGCGACGTTGTCACCTAGTAATGTAGCACCATGGTTCTCAGTTTCTGTTATCAATGGTAAACCAATAGCTCCATTACTCTGCGAGGGTGATATACATATGGACATGTCGTAAACGCTGTTACAATACTTGCATCACATGACCGAAATACTGTTTCTTAGTGTAGGAAACATTAATCAGTAGAGAGGAGGTGCAAAAACAACGATCCTTAGGGAAACACTGTAAAACTTCATTATGATTTCACATCTACCTCTATGTCCTAAAAGCTTTGCTGTAGTGGTAACAGCAGGTCACCGAAGTTAATCGCTGTCAGTCTGGACTAGCACTTGGATGTCGAGCGCTGTTGGCTAGCAGGGTGCACTCAGTCCTTGAAAAGCAAACTAAGGAGTTTCTTGATTGAGGAGTGATGGCTCTGATCTCATAAACTGACATACTGTCAAGAGAGCGCTGTGCTGACCACACGCCTCTCCATATCCGCATCCATTGACGCCTATGGCTTAAGGATGACATGGCGGCCGGTCGGTATCGTTGAGCCTTCAAGGCCTCTTCGGGAGGAGTTTTTATCTCTACCTATGTGGATGGCAGTCAAACATTTCTCGTATTCGTAGACTGAAGTCTGAACTTAAAAAATATGGCACTCTGCCCTCCATTTAGAAACGAGCTATCACATTCGTCGCCACATTTGACCGTGAGTAATGCATCATACACAACTGCTGTAGATGCCTGCCTGCTGAGCAAGTTAGTGCTCATTTCAGTGTTGCGGGTATATCACACGTGTCGCTTTAGTGAATCTAATAGCTGGATTCGCCAATTCACTACATCACCTGCGATTGTACAGGCCGTCTATATGACCTCTGAGCACGATATAGGGAAGATCCGAAATTGGAGGGCATTTGTTAGGGTCACGGGAGTATTATCGTACCCACACCGCTGAAGTTGAATATGTAGCAGCCATTGAGGCTGGTTATCAACGGGAGTTTCCTACTCTCTGGGACATTCTTTGCCCCCGGGTAAGGTAAACCGTGGTAGACAGGAAAGTGCCTGCAAAGAAGGGTAACTGTCGAATCAGTAGGAGTCGAAATCTGAGTAGACAATTCATTAGCACTGGACTTGTCAGTCTAGTACACAGTAACAGAATACGCTGGCATGAAAAGCTTAAGGACGACATAGATGTAGTAACTTGACATTATAACAATTCGATCGAAATGAATGAGAGTGCGACAACATGCCGCCGTAGGTGTTCCAGCCGTGCCCGGAAAGCTGAAGTCACATGCCGTGATATCAACGTCACTGTAGCACTATATGGGGCCCCAGAACATCAAGAACGTTAAGAAGCGGGAGAATGCAGTGTGTGTCATTCACCCACAAGTTGTAGTGCCACGTGCTGGTGTTCTTATTTATAACTTGACCCGGAGACAACTTCTGGATGACGTCACATAGGGAGGAACCTACGGGAAACTTCTAGAAGGGCGAAGTGTGACACGTGTAGCCTAGGAGTTTGTTACTGCTCACAGCAGCATTTCAGTTGCATGGGGAGCGTCCCCAACCACTTACTCTTCTGCCCGGATGAGAGGAAGCTGTCGACCACAGTATACTGCAGCAGCAGATGACCGCTGCACTGTACAACACGCAAGAAGAGACCAATGTGAGACAGCGACTGAAATTGCCACCAAATTTAACAGCATGCTAGACATGCAGTCTCGCGTTCTACGTAGGCACAGCGACATCATGGGGTGGTCTCTTTGCCGAAGACCAGTACGTTGTGTTCCATTGACACCCGCACATCGATGGCACCGCTTGCGATGATGCCGGGAGCAAGGGGTCTGGATGAACGACGGGTGTGGTCACGTGCTCTTCTCGGATGACACCTGATTCGTTGTGAGTAGTGGTTCTAGACGCGGCCTGATACCCAAGGGAATAATGGTGTTTTGAGGGAGGACGACTTAAAAATAAAAAAATTAAAAGAAATATTAGCAAGGATAAGGTCATTCCAGGGGCATCGAAAAGCATAACAAGCGAATTGATATGGAGTAAAAGGAACGAAAATTATAGAAAATATAAAACTGGAACAGTATTATTCGCTTGACCTGTATTGCTCAAGCGAATTCGGGGACAGCGCAAACCTCGACAAAGCAACGAAAAAATCTAATAATAACACACACGCCCAGAATAAAGAAAAAACACTGAGAAAGCACTTCTAAACGAGTTCTTTTTTCGATCCATATAGCTCAAAGGGAGACACAGGTACAATTCGCATCCCAGAAAGCCAGCAAGTGGTATCGCAGGTTATGCTGGATCTGTATACCTCAAAGACAATAATAGCAGCATACTATCCCCGGCACGCCGCCCCGCCTTCTACTAGGCCATCCGTCTCCCCTATACCCCCACAAAAAGCGAGAAATAGCACTCAAGAATGCCAATAAATTAACCAGACTAGAAAATATAAAAGTCTCATAATTGGAATCGAAATCTTCCCTTATCCTATGCAGCTCAAACGAAGGCAGGGGTACCAGATACACCCCACAAGTGACAACGACTTATTCGAATAATAACACAATGTAATTCCTTCATAATAAAATTACAAAATATAGAAGAAATAATGTGATCGTAATATACACTGGACGTATGAAGCTCAAAAGAAGGCGACGATATCAGACAGTCCCACAGCAAAGGAATCACATAATAGGATAATGACATACACACGTTTCTCCAGCGTAAAACTAAAGACTTCAGTAAACGTCCAAGTAGAATCGATTATTTCGCTCGGCTTCTATAGCTCAAAAGACGACAAGCGTACCGGATGCTGCTCCACCAGTTAACGAAAAAACATACCACGAAAGAGAAATCCTCCCAAACTGAAATATAGAAAAGCACACAAGAATGACCACAACGAAAGCCAAATTTATACATCTGAATCGAACATGTCCGTAACACCTAACTCTCTCTTTCTCCCTCTCGCTTTCTCTCTCTCTCTCTCTCTCTCTCTCTCTCACACACACACACACACACACATATGAACACGCACACATACCCACAATAAAAAAATTACGCAAATGAAAAATCGCAAAAAGGACTTGCTCGAAAATAGATCGTAAAGAAGTTCCACAACCGCGGTCACATTCATCGCGGGACTTTATATCTCATACAGGGAAACAATACTCATCACCAGATCACAACGAATTAGTCTGGAAGAAAGAAACAAATTCTTCCCTTATAAACAAAATGAAATTCAAATAAAAATACAAATCCCAAAATAAACGAGAATTAGCAAGTCATTCACCATAAAGGAGAAAAGGTAACCAACAAATATGAGAGGCCCAATCCATCTGACCCCCGCTACTAACTGCATCACCATATAAACACATCCACTACAAAAGTGACCCGCCACTAACAACACGACTCGTAATAGAAGAATGAATTTCTTGTATGCATCGCCTTAACGACGTCACACTTGAAAAAAGAAGGACCTTGTTGGAGAAAACCAAAATTATGCATAGCATATCAACTGTATTTCACTGACGAGCAAACGAACAATGCACTTACGTTCTTAGATAACCCGAAAATGCTTGCCATATCATAAAAAGAGCCAAATAAGTCTACGAAACAACACTGTTTTTATAAATAGCAATCGTTTCACTCGCAGCATTTTAACTTATGCTCTAAAGCTCCTGCATCAACTTATTATCAGATACCGTGCCAGTTTAGCAATTCAGAAGTAAACAGCCAAGAACTTTCGTATATATGTAGGCTACTTGCCCTCTATTGACAATTTTATGAGTAAGCTATGCTCTCAGATTAATTACACCCAGCTACACTGCCGTATATTTTAATTCAGCAGTATGTCTTACAAAGATCACAGGTTAAACTAAGAAAAGAAGCACAAATAACGTTGAACAGCAGGTCCTTCACCGGATAAACTGCTGACGTCATATAGCACGCCATGTGTCGAAGCGGACGGGTGGCGTAGGACCTTGCTCTTGCCCCACACAGCTCTGATGCCTTTGCCAGTGTCTACTAACGAAGAAGTATAGTTCGTCCCTACTAACCACAGGAACCGTCAGCTCCTACCTTCTCCTGCTGCGTGTCTCTTCATCAGACCCGCCGTTCCTCTTCAAGCGCTCGGTCAGTCGCTGTATTCGAGGCACCCTCAGCTGTACTGGACCGCGGTGAAGCTGCTGTTAAGACTCTCCACCGGCAGGTCACGATACGCTGCCCGCTCGTCGCCTCCAGCCGTGCAGTTGCCCTGCTGCTGCCGCTCGTTTCCTTCTATAACTGCTCTACAATGACAATAGGCGTTTCCATGGAAATGCAACATGACGTCACTGCTTCCTCCATTGTTTCAAAGAATCTCGTCTGTATGTACCCACAAGCTGTCCTCACAATGGACGTCTTTCTCAACGTGCCAGACGTGCAGTCCGCCATCACGCTGTGACAGGACCTGAAATATCTCATGGGATGTACTCCTCACTTTGATATACAACTTCAGGGCTCTCCACCGCAAATAGGTGACATCCGGTGCGGCATCTGGCGCGTAAATCACATGGCTCGTTTACTAAAAAGGCCGTGCAAAACATAGCAACGTTAATTACACTACTGCTCATTAAAATTGCTACAACACGAGGATGACGTGCTACAGACGCCAAAATTAACCAACAGGAAGAAGGTCCTGTGATACGGAAATGATTAGCTTTTCAGAGCATTCACACAAGGTTGAAACCGGTGGCGAAACCTAAAACGTGCAGACATGAGAAAAGTTTCCAACTGATTAGTCATACACAAACAGCAGTCGACCGGCGTTTCCTGGTCAAACGTTGTTGTGATGCCTCGTGTAAGGAGGCGAAATGCGTAACATCATGTTTCCGACTTTGATAAAGGTCGGATTGTAGCCTATCGCGATTGCGTTTTATCGCATCGCGACATTGCTGATCGCGTTTGTTGAGATCCAATGACTGTTATCAGAATATGGAATCGGTGAGTTCAGGAGGTTAATACGGAACGCCGTGCTGGATCCCAACAGCCTAGTATCACTAACAGTCAAGATGATAGACATCGTATCGGCCTGGCTGTAACCGATCGTGCCGCCACGTCTCGATCCCTGAGTCAACAGATGGGGACGTTTGGAAGAGAGCAACCAATTGCACGCGAAGTTCGACGACGTTTGCAGCAGCGTGAACTATCAGCTCGGAGATCATGGGTGCGGTTACCCTTGACGCTGCATCACAGACAAGACCGCCAGCGATGGTGTACTCAGCGACGAACCTGGGTGCGCGAATGGTAAAACGTCATTTTTTCGGATGAATCCAGGTTTTGTTTACCTCATCATGATGGCCGCATCCGTGTTTGGCGACATGGCTGTGAACGCTCATTGGGAGCGTGTATTCGTCTTCGCCATACTGGCGTTTCACCCTGCGTGATGGTATGGGGTGCCATTGGTTACACGTCTCGGTCACCTCTTGCATTGACGGCACTTTGAGCAGTGGACGTTACTTTTCGGATGTGTTACGATCGATGGGTCTACCCTTCATTCGATCCCTGTGAAAACCTACATTTCGAGCATGATAATGGACGACCGCATGTTGCAAGTCCTGTACGGGCCTTTCTGGATACAGAAAATGTTCCGCTGCTGCCCTGGCCAGCACATTCTCAAGATCTCTCAACATTTGAAAACGTCTGGTCAATGGTGGCCGAGCACCTTGCTCGTCACAATACGCCAGTCACTACTCTTGATGAACTGTGGCATCGTGTTGAAGCTGCATGGGCATCTGGACCTGTACACACCATCCAAGCTCTGTTTGACTCAATGCTCAGGCGTATCAAGGACGTTTTTACGGTCAGAGGTGGTTGTTCTGGGTATTTATTTCTCAGGATCTATGAATCCAAATTGCGTCAAAATGTAATCACATGTCAGTTGTAGTATAACATATTTGTCCAATGAATACCCATATATCATCTGCATTTCTTCTCGGTGTAGAAATTTTAATGGCCAGTCGTGTATGTTATGTATTGTCAGACAAAACTGGAGGAAATCGCGTAAAATATTCTGTGCTACTCGTTGGCGGGAACATCGAATAACGGCGTACCGTTATCTGACATACATACTTTAGGGAGCTATTCGTTAGTTGAACCATCATCCTGTTTTCGGTTGTAAAATAGACTGATGTTCATAAAAAACAGAACGTGTTGAACGTCTAGGGGTAGAAGACACATATTCACAGAACATCTTCTCCAAAAATTATTGACATTTTTTTCTTTTTTTCATTTTGATCGTTGTTGATCATTGTGTTTGGCTGTTGAGGACCTCACGTTAACATCGGTTCAAATTAGTTTTGATCCTATCACTCAGTTTTTAATTACAGAGGCCAACCAAATCTCTGACCGAACACGCTGCCGGTGGCGTTTGCACCTTATCGACACTCGGGTTCAAGGTCAACATCGATATCGCAGCACAGCAGCACCGACCGTAAAGTGTGGCTGAGGCTCTCGTTGTCGCTGTAAGCCGAAGGCAACGCTTCAGTGTGACTTGGGCAGACCTGCAGGATGCCTCGCAGACGTATGCGTGAACCATACCGTCAAATCGTTGAGTTTGAAACGTGGCGCATTATTGGCATAAGAGACGTATCCATCTGAGAAATTTCTGCTCATGTGGGACTAAGTGTTTCGGCAGTAAAATGGATGTTTGTCTACTGGTTCACGTAAGGCCGTAGAACACCACCAGATGGGTCAGGTAGCACCACCCAAACGACCCCCCGAGTACATGACACCTCATGCTGTAAGCATTCCACGACATATCTGCGTTATCCTACGCTCTGGCGCAACAGTGTAATAATGAAATTTATCGTACACTATCAGGGGTGCTGACAGTACGTCGCCGATTATTACGGCATGGCTTACGTGCCTGTTGTCAAGCTCTCCGCATACCTTTGACGAAGTTGCGGAAATATGCTAGACTGCCAAGGTGTGTATGCCACGACATCATTGAGGACAGGAACAGAATATGATAGTGATCTCGGTTGAATCCAGATTCTGATTGTTTGAAAATGATGACCGCATTTTGGTTCGCAGACAGAGGAGCGGCATCACACTGACTTCCATCGCCCAAGATGTACAGAACCAACTCAAGACCTTATTGTGCGGAGCGCCAATGAGTAGCCTTCCGCTGTGACCGTTCGGTTCTAGGCGTTTCAGTAAGGAACCGCGCTGCCGCTGCGGTCGCAGGTACGAATCTTGCCTCGGGCATGATGTCGTTATGTTGGTTCGGTTTAAGTAGTTCTAAGTCAATGGGACTGATGACCTCTCATGTAAAGTCCCATAGTGCTTAGAGCTTTTGGAACCATTTTTGAGCTTCTAAGTGCAACTACAAACAGTTGGAGCGCGTCCATAGCAGTGTGATCAGTGCGACGTAGGTGAATGATACCTTGCGACCCGTAGCCACATCCTTTCTGCACAACACCCCAGACGCCATTTTTCAGCAAGACAACGTGTTGCTGCACGAACACGTGTCTTTTCGGTTGCACAGGATGTCAGCTTTTTGGCCTGGCACACCTGATCAGGAGACTTGTTGCCAATCGAAAATGTGTGGGCCATAGTGAAACGGCGGGAGCAACGCTGAGAGCGAATGCCATGCATCACAGATGCACTTTGGAACCAGATTAATGCAGCATGGAAGGCTATACCATAACACGATATTCGTTCCTAATACGCCTCGATGCCATCACGCAAGGAAAAAGTTGTCGGAGCGCATCGCTCACCCTGTGCCCACAAGGCCACAGGAAACATTCTGAATTGGGGTGACTGAAATGCTAATCATTTCAGCAGAACATACTAATGTACATGTGCTGTGAATATGGAAGTCCAACTTCTAGTCGTTCCACATGTGTTTTCTTTTCTGAACCTGAGCGTAGTTGTAGAGGCTAATGTGAGCTGGTACATTCATAGCAGCCATTTTTCGATATGCACTGAGTTCCATCACTATCATGTAGCGTACTTTATCACATAGATTTCAATATCGAAAATGATTTCTTGATCTCGTTTGAACAGAAGTGGTTGTTTTTTCGAAGCTGCTCGCCATCGTCGAAAAATATATTTACCAGCAAGAAATAGATATTTTACACAATGTACAGTAAGAGCAATATCTTCAAGATTACAAATTGTGTTTACTTTCTGACATAGCCTGGCAGAAATTTAAGGTTTGTTGCCATTGTGAAAACAGTCCACTGGTTTGTCTTCGCAACCAGAATTGATGGAAATATGTTATTCGTTATAAATAACAGCGACTGTTGCAGGTAATACTTCTGTCAATTTAATAAGAAAGACACAGAATTTTTAGAAAACAAAAGGCGAGAGATTTTTTTGGAAGAAATGGGGCATGAATCTACTATTGTTCCCTTTACAGTTCATGATGCTGTCAGCTTAACTACAAATTTAATAAGGTGCTAGTGTTTCCACATATGGTACACACTGTCTGAATATTCTATCTACAAAGTTCATTATTTTATATTTAAGTCTGTCAGTTTGTATCAGTACGAAGTGCATTTGATAGATTATTATCGTACCGTAACAGTGAAATGGTTTACTTTCATTGTATAGAAGTTATAACAGTGAAGTTATCAAATGCAGTGAGCCTTTATCTACTGATATGCACTTTCCTGTTACTTTATTATAATAAATCATAGCTCAAATGTCACGTTATCGAAAGGTCATCAATTTGCTGATGCTTTCGAACAGCTTGTATTCATACTCGATGAGAAAGAAAATCCTTGTAATACGTAGTTTAATCCAAATAATATGGCGTCTAGTACGGTCTGCTTGTGACATGAAACGATGTCGCATCTCATTGGCCATATACCTCACCACGAGGCAGAAGTCTGACGTTCTCACTCCACGCGCTGTAGTAGAACACTGAATTTCACCAGGGCTAGCGAGATATACGGGACCTGCAACCAACTTGTGACGTCACGCTAGTCGGCTTGTCGGCCACAATTCGCGAACCCTCGGCTCCATGGGAAATCAATATGTAATTAAAAAGGCACCCACTAACGCTCATAAATTTCTCGTGCAGAGTCGAGAGCTTACGTACGTTTACGCGAGCATTCGCGAATTATTAAACTCGTCTGAAATAGTTAATCGCCTCCCGCTGGAGGCGGCTGCTGGCACTAGTAAGACCTGCAGTGTCAAGTGCTGTGACGTACGAGCCACGATCTGACTTTCTAGTGCGCTTTGGAATTCCGCGCTGTGACGTCACCAGCAGAGCGTCCACGTTCCGCGAGATGACGGGCTTCACTATTCATACACGTCAAGTAGGGAAAATGTAGGGAATAGCTACGCACCATAACACGGATACCTAAAACCACTGGAGTTCCATGGCTTTTCAGCGGTCCTTAGGTTCCTTCTCCCACACACCCCTTTACAATCTCTTCGTACATTCTGGCGATGTACGATGTATGGCACGGTCTGGCCAAAACGCCTACCGTCGTCTTGAAAAATTGTGCTATATGTTCAATTAAAAATTTGAAACTAATTTTGCCGCATGTTCAGCCAATTTGGAAACATGGTTCCCCTTGCAAACATGGCTCACTTATGAACCATTCTGACTAAGAAATCTTAATGACAGTGGAAGTGCTTTCGCTACTGCAAAGGGAATTTAATTTAAAAGCTTCTGAAAGAAAGAGATTAATAATTGTTAACCCGGAATACTGTTCGTTTAATGAGTAGACGTGTAATGATCATCATCTTTAGTCGAAACTCGTGCAACACTAACGTGCTTGCCATCTGGAGCTAAGCAAACATCCCAGTAACTTTCAAATCCTAATAAACAGTGATGGGTTTTATGTACAAATAATGATTTGACGACGCAGCTGCTTCTAAATGCATACAGCGGCAAACTGTGTGACGTCGACTTACCAGATATCTGTAAATGTTGAGAAACACAGCAGGTGGGAGTGTGACGAAATAAAGCAAATACGTTTGTAAATGAGGAAAAACCGTTAAAAACGCCAGGTACTATGAGTAGACTCAATACTTGTGCAAATATGTAGTACTTCTGTAAAGAAATTTCTTAAAATACTCCAAAATAATGTTAAAGATAGTTGATTTTATATGTTTTCTAACTAACGGAAATTCTTCAAGACCGCATTAGCTGTATACATGCTTTTTGTTGAGCATCACAAACGATTTCACAACACCACATGTAGAGCTTCAGGTGATAATAACCTCTCACTTTGTGAGTCGAGACACAAAGTTCAATGTCTCAATGTTGAAATTGTAAACCGATTAACTGTCTACCCTCTTAATGCGTTTATTTTCGAATGGCTGAACCTCCAATGATACACGATAAAGTAGACATTGAATACGTCTCAACTCATGTTCCCATATAGTGCCAAAGCTGTGTTTTAGTAGACTCGAGGCCTAAAAAGTTATCTGCTTAATGAACGTAGTCCTAAAATGTATTGCACATTAACAGATTAGTGTAGTTAGCATACACAAGATTTTTGCCTGGTGAATCAAAGAGTGGTTGACGTAGATCATCTATAAAACTGTGATAAACCAGTGATGAAGGAACTATCAGAGCGTAAAGTAGGTTCCGAATACATCAGAAACGAATATAGATTTTTGATAATATTTTGAACATATAAGGAATGCGAGTATAAATATGACTGAGTGGCAAGACGAATAGCAAGAAACTGAAATGATACGCATGAAATGCACGGAGTAAGTCAAGAGCATGCACGGACCTCAATACGTGAAGCAGCAGTTCTAAATTGCGAATGTGCATCATCCATCCAAAAACTAGCAGCAGAGTGATCCCAAAACACAAAAGCTGAGGCCGGAGTGGCTTCCAGTTATGGTCAAGTTGACTCGAACCGAAATTTTAGCCTGAAGTATATCACGGTATAACTGTATATATGTATGTGAGTGTTTGGGCACTTAATCACGGGGTAATTATATATTTTTATTTTTATAGTTACATATTTTATGATTTTGATTGGGGTGACTTTAAATATTTTTGGCTAGCATGAGACTTTTAATTAACTTATACCGGGATTACACTCGCCGGACATCGGCTGCCCCGAAGTACGTACGATGTAATATTTGTTTAACCCAACGCGCGACTCATGGACTTCTAATAAATAGTTTGCGTGAGAGCTGCTATTTAGAAAAGAAAATATGGCTGGTCTTACGCAAACTGTAATTATTAACATGGGTCTCAGGGGCTACTGGTTATTTATGTACCAAAATATTAACTGAGATATTTCGGAGTGTAATGATTTTCAATATTTCTTGTTCATCATTTGCAAGGCAAAACTGGAGGGAATCCCATCTGCTGTCAGACGGCCAAAATGAAACATACTGAACTCAGTGCTGTGAATTTTAGTAAATGAAATTTATCACTACTGTCTTTAACTTTGAAAATAATGAAAGATCAAAACTGAGAAGTCTCTCAAATTTGCATTTAATATTATGATATGAAATTTTAATTTAATTATAGTGTCAGCGTAATGGCCGACTAAATCCTATTAGAGGAGATGAGCTCCCTGCACTACGAAGTTCTGTAAACATTTTGTTAATTATAATTAATGGTTGCGATCATGAGAGGTGACAACTAAGTCACTTTCTAATAACATTTATAAGTACATTTTACTGAATTATAACCAAACTTACATCAAATATTATCCAGCGCTACAATGCCGGCCTACCTCTAGACGAAACAGATGTGAGACGTTTTTAATAAAGCAATACTCTGTGGTAATGTTCATTTTCCTTACACAGATAAAATGAATATTCTTTTAGTTTTATATCACATAGCTGTTTGTGATTTTAGGTAGCATTATTCAATTTTTAATTCTTTCTTATACATCGCACACACGCACACAATCTTAAAATAATTTACAATCCACGCGTGACTCAAGCAAAAACCTTTTACTTTTCTCCAAATGTCCATTTGTGTGACTTACCGTTACAAGTACTGTGACGGACTCACGCAGCCCAAAGTCCCTGAGTTCCGCGAGACATTCCAAGGGCGCGTACACCAAGAAACATGGCACACACAGTGAGGCAACGCAGTCTGTCACAGATAGCATACTTCGGAATGAAACGCGGAAGTGGTGAGAAACCTGTATGCTTGCTTTCGAAACAAGTAGGAGCGGACAGCCGAACAGTTTCACACTCTCCTATAAAGAGAATCAGATCAAAATTAGGGAAGAGGTTAAAGAGTTGCAAGCGTTGTTTTTAAGAAATAGTTGTCAGAACTGGGTAGGTACACTCCCTGCATTAGTTTCTCAAATACTGTTGTTTGCATAAGATTATACGTGGCAGAGAACAAATTACATATCGTTTCTGAAGAATAAATCTTAATGCTATAGGAAAGCCGCATGTCAAACTTCTGAAACGATCAACGATCGTGAGACATAATCTACAGGTTCTTAGCTTAGTGTAAGTAACCACGAGGTGTCATTCCGTTCTGCCATTTATATGGAATTATTTATGACAATTTCGTTGTACCTCGTCACTGAAACATGGATCGGAGTCTTTTTTTGTAACATATGCTTTTATAGTACTGTATTTCTGGTTTAGATATTACGCAGTACCTCTGTTATACAGTCGGTTTAGCAATCGATAGAAAGTACTTCTGAAATGTTTTACTTGCTGAAAAGATTATTGATTCGTTACTCAGATTTAGCGTTAAAATCGGACACGAAGAAATGTTCATTTACAATATGTCAGGCCAGGCAGCCACTGGTTGTGGAAGTAACATTACAAATAATGATCAAGAGTAGTGAGCAAGGTGATTCTCTTGATTACCGATGGACGCCCAGGCTTTGGCACTTGACGAATGCCAGTATGACAGTCCAGTTCACTGCACCAATGAGGATCCCAAGGATCCACTCTGTGGTTCGAGTCGGTTCCATTTCAAGTCGTTCCTGCTTATTTAGTGTTAATTCGTGCTGCACTTCCCTCCTTCACCAGCTGCTACTTTTGTTTTACATTTCTTCTCTCACGGCTTCTTGAATCCAGATGGTATGGGTTGTTTCAGACGGACATTGCTGTGTTCTGTTTCGCTGAAATATGCAGGTAGTTATTCTAGATAATTATTTTGCCATTAGTGTTCCCTGTGTTTTCTGGTATATATTTGCAATTCAGATCTTTGTCCTCAAGTACCCCTAAAGGCTGGGAAACGATTTTTAACATCCACATCCTTAATAAAATTCTTTGTAAATATGCATTTTTTAAAATGTAACGTGCTTCTCGCTGCACCAGATTGATACTTTCAACTCTGTATTTATTTGGCCGTTATACATTAAGCACCACTGTTTAACGTAAAATAGTCCTGTGTACTTTTTACAGATCAGTTCTATGAACTGCAGGAATACTCCATAAAAAAACTGGGAATAGAGAAATAAATGAGATCCATCATTTCGAAATTTCCACCTTTTGCATCATGTTTAGCAAGAATGAACTGCTTAAATTTAACGATGCAACATAAAATCAATCAACAAGACTCAGGCTGTAAGAGACACAAATACATGTACACTACTGGACTTTAAAATTGCTACGCCAAGAGGAAAAGCAGATGGTAAACGGGTATTCATTGGACTAATATATTATACTAGAACTGAAACGTGATTTAATTTGGGTGCATAGATTCTGAGAAATTAGTACCCAGAACAACCACTTCTGGCCGTAATAACGGCCTTGATACGCCTGGACATTGAGTCAAACAGAGCTTGAATGGCGTGTTCAGGTACAGCTGCCCATGCAGCTTCAACACGATCCCACAGTTCATCAAGAGTAGTGACTGGCGTACTGTGACGAGCCAGATGCTCGGCCACCATTGACAAGACATTTTCCGTTGGTGAGACATCTGGAGAATGTGCTGGCCAGGAGAGCAGTCGAACATTTTCTGTATCCAGAGACGCCCGCACAAGACCTGCAACATGTGCTATATATCCTGCTAAAATGTAGGGCTTCGCAGGGATCGAATCAAGGGTAGAGCCACGGGTCGTAACACATCTGAAAAGACCTAGATGTGTAACCAATGGCACCCCATACCATAACGCCGGTGATACGCCAGTATGGCGATGACGAATACACGCTTCAAATGTGCGTTCACCGCCATGTCGCTAAACACTGATGCGACCATCATGATGCTGTAAACAGAACATGGATTCATCGGCAAAACGACCATTTCGCCATTCGTACACCCAGGCTCGTCGTTGAGTACGCCATCACATGCGCTCCTTTGTATGGTGCAGCGTCAAGGGAAACCATAGCCATGGTCTCCGAGCAGATAGTCCATGCTGCTGCAAACGTCGTCGAACTGTTCGTGCAGGTGGTTGTTGACTTGCAGACGACCTCATCTGTTGCCTCAGGGATCGAGACCTGGCTGCACAATCCGTTACAGCAATGCGTATAAGATGCCTGTCATATCAACTGCTATAGATTCGAGGCCGTTTGGATCCAGCACGGCGTTCCGTATTACCCTCTTGAACCCAACGATTCCATATTCTGCTAACAGTCATTGGATCTCGACCAACGCGAGCAGCAAGGTCGTGATACGATAAACCGCAATCGCGATAGGCTACAATGCGACCTTTAGCAAAATCGGAAACGTGATGGTACTCACTTCTTCTCCTTACACGATCCATCACAACAACGTTTCACCAGGCAACGCCGGTCAACTGCTGTTTGTGTATGAGTAATCGGTTAGAAACTTTCCTCATGTCAGTACGTTGTAGGTGTCGCCACCGGCGCCAACCTTGTGTGTATGCTCTGAAAAGTTAATCATTTTCATATCACAGCATCTTCTTCCCGTCGGTTAAATTTTGCGTCTGTAGCACTTCGTCTTTGTGGTGTAACCATTTTAATGGACAGTAGTGTATGTTTGCATGTAAGTTTCATATCATCTTGTAGCCTACTGTTTCAATTTCAACCAAACAAATTTCAACCAAAATACATAAAACTCATCGTCTGGAGAGACATACTGTGGCTGTGGAACTGTCTACCTTTCACAGAGGAAAAGGTTTAGTAATGTGTGACGTCTAGGCTGACCTGCAGGAGTGTAGTGTGGGTATGTGTTCCACGCGTTATATGTGCAGATGAGCAAGGAATGGAAGGGAGAAAGTAGATGATGGATAGAGAGAGGGAGGACGAGAAGATGGGTAGCGAGTGGGTGAGGTAGGCTGGAGTAAATAACTACCTGGACAGTGCCGAGTAATTAGATATTACAGAATAAACCTAGCCCAGAAAATACAGCATGCGTCTTAAGACATCTCAGTCCATGCACTCGAACATATATGATCTGTACCTGGGATATATCATAAAAGCTGGCTTGTCTATCTCATCGTACATGAAATATTTCCACGTCGGGTTTTTATTTTGATGACCCAGTACTGTGTAATCTGTGATGAGCTGATCAAGTGTTGATCTGTAAATGTCCTACGGAGATCATGAAGCTCGTCCATAAATACCGAGTGTCTATTGCTGTAAGCACAGTTTCTAGAACCACAAAGGTTTTGCGGTCTGTCCGTGGTTCTTGGCTATGCCATGTTGTCCAGAAGCGGCTTAAGCTCGAGCACAGTGAAGAAGACAGCAGGGGTACACGCCGTGTGCCGCACTCGGGCTCTCAGCATGTACACCGCACGGCAGCGCCATTAGTTCCACCCAGTGCACGACATTGCAGCCAACACCAACGACCACGTACCCGTCGATACAACGTTTCAATTTGTTCGAACTACCTTCCCTTTAAATGCTCGTTGTCGGTCGGAGTGCAAGAGTGTCCCTAGAGAAACCACTGAAATTTAACTACTAACCCACCAGTTCGCTATGCACTTGTGTCTGACACACAAAATGGCAGATTTGCTCAGCATGATGTGATTGTTTGGAGAAAGCATATGTATGCCACCAGTTGTACAGTTGTATGTTTGTTCTCCACCGGTTTCGACTGTTATAATAAGATTCAAGGAGAACAACAATTTAAGACGGGAGAGAATAAACATATCATTGTACAGCAGTTCGCTCAAATATGCTCTTTCCAAATTATGTAACAGCTGTGACAATCCCCTACGAAATGATTCAAGTATCTCGCCTTTCATTTACGTTTGGGTACAGCCAAAATTTAATATTCCCGTTTGATGGGAGGTGAAGGATTAAAGGTTTAACGCTCCATTGATGAAGATGTCATAAGAAACGAAGTACAAACTTACGTTGTGACACGAAGGAAACCCTGGTTTTTTATTGCCCGCTAAAGTATTAATTTCAAAACTAACACTTTGACAGTTAATAGCGAACTGTTGCTAAGTGAAGAGGAAAATGACTGAAAGCGAGAAAATAGAATCTTTTCAGTAAGAGTTGTGGAAATATTGTTACATGTTCTCGGGAAACAATTCTGAACAGTCAGCCAGCTTTGCAATCTGGGTAATGTAGCAAGGCGTCCAATATCCTCAACAAGTTTTACCTCCGAAATGCAAGGACAATGTCAAATGGCACGGCTATTGCAGTTACTATTATTATTCTTAGAGGTCACGGTATTTTATGTTCTTAATTCAGTGAATTGTAGTTTAGTTTTCAGGGTGAATCAATATGAAGGTGTGGTTGCTTATCTTCGAAATCTTTCTGCAGTGTGTAGTTTTCATATCGCTGTGGGAAGATAAGACAAACATTTATTCTTTGTTTTAGCGCCATGTGTCTCGCTGAATTATTTGTGGAGCAACATATTTAGTGCAGTCTGATAATAAATCTGGGGCAACTGTCAAAATTTTCATACTGTTAAATTGAATTTTTAGAGTATTGTTTTCTTTTGGCCCATTACTGCAGTCGTTTCTCTCAGAAAAACTGTAAAATGAACATATGCTTGCATGGAACAGCAGCACTCACAGTTAGAGAGAAAGCTTAAATACATTGAAGCAAACAGAAGCATCTTATAAGTAACAAAACAGCGACAGTGTGTTCCTACGAACGGTTCCGTCAGGACATTTGCCAGAATAGATTAAGGGGAAACCAAAGCAAGTTGGTCCGATAAAGTTTGTTATCCCATTACCTCTGCCAGCAAGCACAAAGTTCCCACCACTGTGTAATCTTTCTCGCTGTTTCATATTAATCAAAAGAATTTTGATATCAAGAGCAACAACAGTATCTCCAGATTTATTAAGTATGGCGGCCTACTATACCTACACTTATGGACAGTAGCCATGTGAACATCTGAATGTACTTGCTTTAATATTGCTATATATACAGTAGCATGTATACGACTGCGTCAGTGTAGTGTCAGTGACACCAACACAAATAAATAATGCATCCTCCATAACGGTCTTTATTAGAACATTCAAATAAATACTGAACTCTGCTATAACTTAAGAGTGATTTGAGGAGCATCCGTTAACTGTCAGAACATGGAAAGTGATGCAACTTTGATAGTTCCTATTACAAGTACGTATGTACCATGCTTTATTATGAGATAGCATCCTGCAGGTCCACTGTGTGGCGCAATTATCATTTACTGACGATTGCGGCAGGAGGTAACTCACTGGTTTCTTGACATATGCTCCAACTGTTAATTTGCTATACTTACTGCGGACTGCATTTAGATTGACTGTAGAGGCATGGCCTTCACTAGTGGCCGAGCGGTTCCAGGCGCTACAGACGCTACAGGTCGCAGGTTTGAATCCTGCTTCGGGCATGGATGTGTGTGATGTCCTTAGGCTAGGTAGGTTTAAGTAGTTCTAATTTCTAGGGGATTGATGACCTCAGACGTTAAGTCCCATAGTGATAAGAGCCATTTTTTTAGATGCATGGCAGTGCTGGTTGCAGTATCATGCGAAGAATACACACGATTGACATAATTCTTTGCCGCCGACGCTGATAACAGTCTAGTTCCCCATTGGCTCTACGCATAATATCTTAGACTTAGAAGACCCAGTATCGCATCACGAAAATTGACCAGGAACTGCGTCCACATTGTGATGAATAGACTCCACAGATGAAAAAATAGTCTTATCTCTACCCACAGTCAATGTAATAAAATTGAATTTACGTTGTACAGAGGCTAATATATGACAGTATTCATAATTTAGAAGGTTTCAATAAAATATGTTACTTATCATACATCAAAGTACAACAAATGCCAAATAGCTCCCTTAAATAATAAAATACAAAAATTCAAATTGCTCTAAGCACTATGGGACTTAACATCTGAGGTCATCATGCCCACAGACTTAGAAATACTTAAACCTGACTAACCTAAGGACATCACACACATCCATGCCCGAGGCAGGATTCGAACCTGCGACCGTAGCGGTCCCGCGGTTCTAGACTGAAGCGCCTTGAACCGCTCGGCCACTCCGGCCAGCCAACAACATTCTACTATATGTCTATTGATGTAACAGGGATATGTACAAGGTGACTGCTACTCTGGATGCTTTTCTGGAAAAGAGAACCATCTTCCCATAAATAGACATGGATCTGCATTAAAAGATGATAGAAAGCAAATTGAGTAATCGGGGGAGAGGGGTTGTAACGAGGTATGATTTAATGGTAGGGTGATTATGAATTCTAGAGAGAGGAACATATTGTGGCAAGTCATTTATCACACATTTGACCATTTTTTTCGTTGGTCTCTCGATATATACCTGTTGTGTGGTATAACCTACGTGGAACTTGTGTACAGTTATGTGTTTGCGCTATCTATCTGCTATCGTTAACAGCAAACCTCTCAATACCTCAGTTGGCAGAGGACTTCCATCACACTTGTGATGAGTCATGTCCCGCAAACCAATGGGAAACCTATTTCGGCACCCTCCTCTACACGAACGAAGATTCGAGATCTCCACCTCCTGCCACATCATGGGCATAAATCGAGTTCAGTTTAATAACTGCGGTGATTCTAAGTTCGTGACATGGGTTTGTGAGGTACTCCAATCCGTGTGTATACATTTCCTTGACAGATGTTGTGTGTGGAAGAGACTGTGTTTCGTTCATAGTGTTAGTGCAACATGGCGCGTAATTTCACATATGAAACACTACTGCTATGCATTTGTCTGTTTACTCGTAAGACGTCACTGTTTCATGCATTATCCTTTGCTTACGATCATTTTATAGAACTGATGCGAGCATAGCACAATATCCGAATCGTAACTGGATATAAACGGTGGGCGCTATAGAATTCCGGAAAGCTATATAGTGCATTCATTACAAGGAATGTATGATTTTTACTCTTTGCGAGACAGCAGTAGTTTTATCATATTAAAGTTTCTCATCATAGTGGGATAGAAAACTTGAGTGTATATGGTTGTGATGTGTTGGAATATATTTCCTGTATTGGAGTATTAACAGCATTTCATTTAATGTGACTAACATATCGGAAACCACACATGTTTTAATATCATAAAAATCTTAAGAAATGTGTAGCCTTAGGAATATGTATTTATGTTCTCGATCATTTCTCTCTTATTAATACCTTCCTCGTACGGAATCCAAACACTAAAACAACTCTTCAGAACGGGTAGCACAATTGATTTACATAAAATGTTTCAAACTAATTCCGTCTGGAGCTCCATAATGCTTAAAGGCCGGCCGCGGTGGTCTCGCGGTTCTAGGCGCGCAGTCCGGAACCGTGCGACTGCTACGGTCGCAGGTTCGAATCCTGCCTCGGGCATGGATGTGTGTGATGTCCTTAGGTTAGTTAGGTTTAAGTAGTTCTAAGTTCTAGGGGACTTATGACTACAGCAGTTGAGTCCCATAGTGCTCAGAGCCATTTGAACCATTTGAATGCTTAAATCATACATTTCTTTTTCTTCTTTATCTTTTTTTTTTTTTTACTATACACCAACAATGAGTACTAACGTCCTCAGCAGGCATGAATCTTTAGCGGTCGTGTATGATGCAGGACTCATGGTGAAATCTGGACAGCGAAGGGGTAGCTCCTTTGTAATTGGAGGACAGAGTGCTGTATTTTTGAATCTGCGATAGTATCTTGTGAACGCGAGGAAACTTGGTGACTCCTATCCACATAGGGAGAGATGGGAAATCGTAAGACCATCTTACGTAATTTATAAAGTGTTTCGGTTAAGGAACGTAGGTTTTGTATCTTCTCTCTACAGATTGCTGTTTCCTGCACTAAGAAGCAGTATTTGTGTTATGTGTAGCTCCTTTGTAATTGGAGGACAGAGTGCTGTATTTTTGAATCTGCGATAGTATCTTGTGAACGCGAGGAAACTTGGTGACTCCTATCCACATAGGGAGAGATGGGAAATCGTAAGACAATCTTACGTAATTTATAAAGTGTTTCGGTTAAGGAACGTAGGTTTTGTATCTTCTCTCTACAGATTGCTGTTTCCTGCACTAAGAAGCAGTATTTGTGTTATGTGGTGTAGGCAATTTAACGAAGTTCACCTTATGTCCATATGTATATAACGCTCGCAGATTAATTGAGCGCTTGTTTTGCCAATGAAACACAAATTGAGGACTATGCCGCAGTGTCACTGGTTGATAACATCACAAACTCGACGCTTTGAGACTTGTTGTTGATATGACGACTCGTGGAGAGTGGTGGTTTGGACATCGAGTAATTGGGTAAAGTAGGTTGAAATTACGGAAAACCAGCAAAAATTACCAAAATTAATGTAAAATACATAACAGTGATAAAACCACAACTAAAGTGTGGAGGCATGAGCCTACTTACAGGTTCGCATGGGTGTATGAAAATCACTGCGTTCTTCCACAGTTGGAATAAAAACTGTCCGTGTTCTAAGGGTTTAAGTCTTGCAGAATACCCCTTTGTTCACATTTGGTTATGCACTGTAACCCTTAAAAATGAAAGATGCACTGTCCAATGATTTGGATTTTAGGATGACAAACACCTAGGACACCAAAACAGCGGTCACGTTCCTGCGTGCAATATGCAGAATCAATATGAAGAATCAATGCTCTGATTGTCTTAGAGAACGTAAAATCCACCACATCATTACTGTGGAAGGTGAGATTTAACGTAGAAGTCTTCAGCTTAGGATAACTGTTTGTAAACGCACCACAAAGCCACAAACTCTTCCAGTGTCCCTATGTTAAAGTGTCTTCCACATTTTTGTCAATAACAAACACTGCCTGTGTACTTTATTTCAACGATGGGTGTCGTGGGGCAGTATATTACACCCTGTGATATTCAGCTTTCTGTGAGAGTCAAGGGGTCGAAAGGTGGTAATGTCCATTTAGTATCTGACAAGACTTCAAAGTCATATTAGAAAACAGAATCAATGGCATTCTACACAGCTGTAATCATGCAGTGCTTCGATCTGAAACAGTAGAAAAGAATGTATACATATGTTCATGAAAGAACAACACAAGAACCCTCTATTGTGATTCATCGGCTGTGGGATATAGTCGTCCTGCAGTACAGGCATCAATACTTTACTCAGGTTTGTGGACTTGGATCACTGGCTGCTTGCTCCAATGGAACAATACCCGTATATTTGATGGGGTCCCCACAGGTGGCAGATGTCAACACGCAGAGGGAGTTCTTTCACAGTATCGGAAGAGAAACAGGGTGACGTAAGCAAAGTTTTTATCTTTCGTATTTTTACTCCGTTGAATGTTTCAAAATTAATTAGGAGAAAGAGAGACACTGTGCTGTCAGGGAAGACTATGAGAACATTACACTGTTATATTTCTTCCGTGGTAATCATGGGAATACGATGTAGGAAGTTAGAACATGTACAGAGGGATATTTATAGACTGTCGTTCGGTATCGATTAATTGTAGGTCTAATGCTCCTCAATTCCTTTCTGCACTCTGTGTATACTCTGCATGGTTGTGAATTTCCTCCTGTATGTTAATGTGCTATTTTTCTCGTTGAGGTAGCTCTCTATCCTGTCAGTGATGGATGGAGAACTAGACAGCTTTCTGACTATGGAACAGTGCTGATGAAACATGATGGGATTTCGAGAGAATTAGCTTGCTCCAATGGAAGAATACACATATATTTGATGGGGTCCCCACAGGTGGCAGATGTCAACACGCAGAGGGAGTTTCTTTGGCTAGGGGTTTCAGTCGTTCCGACTCTGGCAAAAGCCAGCTATCGTGCAAGAAAACGTAACATAAATAAAAGACGCAACTGCTTTTTAACTGTAACCACGTCCTTTATTCCTCGATGAATATGTGATAACGACGATGTCGCGGAGGGGTGGGGGTGGGGTGGGGGGGTTACTGCTGGAAACCTATTGTAGAAATTCCAAAACAATATTTTGCCGGTGCGAGTGTGGACATAAGATAATATTTCGGACCCAATATACCTATAAATCATAATCAAGGTACTTGTCGGTAGTGTTATGCTATTCGAAGGTAAACATACTGTGGTTAATCTTCCGACATATCACCAGATGTGTGTGGGAAGTGATAGACTACTGTTCCTGTAAAAGAGCGTGCATACTTATCCCTAAGGGGAGGACACTTTTTGCTTGTGGAACTGTGATTTAAATGCATTGACGAGTGTGTCTGACCCTAAAGGATGATAGATTCACTTCATAAGCAGCTGCAATATATAGCAAAGCAAAGGTTCTTCTGGGTGTGCTATAGCGGACAAAGAGGGCAGGCAATACGGCTGTAACATCATGCATACACAGTATATCCTGTCGTGGCCTCCCCTAAGCAAATTCTCCTATGTCCTTTGTCGCACTATTGACTGCAGTGTTATTAAATTACACCAACCCATATGGGTGATGTCTTTATAACCCTTTAGACATTCGGAGTGCTCTTGATTGTTACTTGACGGCAGTGATTTACAACACTTGTTTCAATGAGTTTTGGTTGGATGCACCGCCTTACTGAGGTGCTGATTGACGATACCTGCAATCTGTTCTAGAATCTGACTGACTCAATGATTTAAATGGCATAAGATTTCCTAGGGCTGCGGAGAATCGAGACGTATAGCTAGTGAGAATGTTGACATGCTGTATTTTTTGTGGTACGCAGTTCTCATATCAACGACAATTGCACTTATTGTGTGAAGTGTGTATGCGTTGGAGTGTAAAGTTACTGTGGTCAGTTTTTCTACATGTGGGTGGGACTAGATCAAGTCTTAAGGGAAGTATAGATTTTATGTGGAAAACTGCGATTTCAGCGCTTCGATGGCCGTAAGGGTTATGAAAGATTTTACGCCTATAATTCTTTCCAGTCAAAAGGAGGATATAGATTTGTGTAGGAAACGAGCTACAGTCATTAGTAGGAACGATTTCTCACACTTCACTCGCTGGTGAATGTTACCTGATTTGTGCTGCGATTGTAATACATAATTGTAATTACTCTCATAAATGTATGGCTTTATTCCTAGGACGACTCTACTTGGCGTTTGGGCGAGTGACGAAGGTAGCCGGTGACTGGAACGAATGGATATTTCTAGTTTAAGGCGCGAGATGCCTCTGAGAGCCCCCCCCCCTCCCTCTCTCTGCACCCACCCCTACCAACTTAACTGGACATGAGTGGTAAGAGTGTGCACTTGACACACTCAGTATGTGGACACGTTTACATGTGTAGCGAGTGGTCACTGATATTTATGTGGAAATTTAAGAGGGCTCCGTAGGGCGAGGGTTTGGGTTGGACGATTATTGCCCCTCATGTAGATTGAGCATTTGACAGCTTGGCGGTCATGGCGGCAGTTTCTTCAAACTCTGAGCGTCTTGTACAACTGGTGTGTGGATGCCAGGAGATGTGCGTGCGAAGACGACTAGCAGCGGTGGCCTACGGAAGTTTCTGCAAGCTCCAAGATTTGATCGTTTCAACTACCATAGATTGGATCATTTATTAAGTGTATGAGTTGACAAAGTTTCCTATCCGTGTACTATTGGCTGCTGCTGGCGCCATTGAGTTCTTCCGAGTATATCCCAGAGAAGTCATCATTTCATTGAGAAAGTGGATAGTATTTGTTTAAATAAATGTGGATTTGTTGTTACTATCCAATCTTCTCCTTTCAACTCCTTCTTCTTCCTGGTCTAGCAGACAGAACCAAATTGGAGCTCCTGTAGAGTTTTAAAAAGTACATCTGTAGGTGGTCGAGAATTACACCAACTTGACAGAATAAGTTCCCTCCACAATTGGAAATTACACCTATAATTTTATACAGCAGTGTTCTAATTATGATGTCAAATGTCTGATTGATCAATTTATAGTTTCCAATAACGGTATTGAAAGCACACTCCAATCGAACCCCTGACCCTCCTCCTGCAACATGTTTGAGGAGATACTACAAATGAGCTAAAACTTTAAATTCTAGCTACCATTTTCAGTTACCCCCAACTTAATGGACTTCGCGCGAAACTACCTACATGTGCCAGTATCCACCAACAGGAGAAAAGGAAAACCCAGAAGGTGGAAGAGTAGGGTTTGGAAACTGAGTGCTTTTAGGATGGAATCTCTGATATCTCCCCAATTTCCTGCCAAATATGCGAGTCATAGTATCTACTAATAGGAAAGAAGGAAAACCTATACCACACAAGTGGCAACTACTTCATTAATTACTCAATCAATTTGACAGAGTCAGGGTAGTGAAAATGGACTAATTCCGAACCATCCACAGCTGGGGATTTGCCAGGTATCCTCTGATTTGTGCAGGACAAAAGAGGGGTGTCCTCACATGACAGATGCTCGCTGGTCAAGAAGAAGAAGAAGGGAGAGAGAGGGAGAGAGAGAGAGAGAGAGAGAGAGAGAGAGAGAGAGAGAGAGAGAGAGAGAGAGAGAGGGAAGGGGGGGAAGAGACAAAGCAGTTGCTTCAACCTGATGCTTTGTCCGACATTCAGTAACTGGAGGGAGGTGGAGGAGGAGGGACTTGGTGCGACAAGTGGTGGGTAGGTTTCTTCTCCCAACATCTTCTGCTGATGGTATTTTGAAGACTCAGCCAGTATGTGCACAGATTGGTGAGCACTTAGAGTCGCTGATTCCACTGAGCTGGAAGGCCATGATTGACACCAAAACAGGAAGTGAATATATAGGAAGCCGATATCGAGTATCACACGTTCCTCTGTAGGTGAGCGGCACCTCCCAGTCCAGTGCTCTGGACTTCAAAATAGTTCAAATGGCTCTGTGGCCATCAGTGCCCTAGAACGTAGAACTACTTAAACCTAACTAACCTAAAGACATCACACACCTCCATGCCGTAGGCAGGATTCGAACCTGCGACCATAGCGGTCACGCGGTAGTAGACTGAACCACCTAGAACCTCATGGCCACACCGGCCGGCTGCTCTGGACTCAAAGGGTTGCCGATAGCGCAATGCGGTATGCACAAAGACGCAAACAAAGTTTGTTTCACCGGATATCGCTCGTGGTGGAAGGACGGTGCTTGTGTGGTCATCTTTCGGTGTGTACAAGCTTGTGGTTACAGGTGACAAGTGTTTTCTCGTTTCCTCGCAAACTGCAGTATTTCCCCTTAAATATGCAAGCAATGAATCAAAAGAGCTAAAATATTTCTGGTAAACTGATGGCTTCAGGGATGGATGCAGTAAGCATTTTTACATAACTGCTCCAGGATCCACCAATAGGATGTGAGCTGATGTCATAAGATGTCTAGATACCAGAAGTGAGTTATTTCCCAAGAAGGAGGAGCCTTATCTCCCACAAAAGTCATTAAATCTATAATATGCAGTAATACACTATTGATATTAATTTAAATTTCATGTTGTAAGATCTCTCCTGAGACTGAGTCTTTTTCCCTCCATTTTCCAGGGGGGATGGGAAGGGGGGAGTTTGGGAATGGTGGGGAAGGCTGAGGGATATCACAGAGGTGAATGGTTTAATTAATTGATTAGTTTTAATAATTAATCATTTAATTTAATAGGTACAGTTCTTTTGTGTCACCGAGAAAGAGGGAGTGTTGAAGATTTCCCACAGGGGTGGGGGAGGACAGGTGGGAGGGGTGGGCTGCAGGTTCCTCAGTTGGATGGATTATCCCCAGGGTGTCATAAAGCAACGCCAGGAGGTCATAAATCAATTAACAAAACAACATGTTTGCCTGTGAATGTATGCTTGCAACTGAATATCAATGTAACCCACATGAACAAACTGTGCCAGCACTCGCCTAACCCTATCACTTCCATACCCTATTCATTTACCCATTGATATGAAGCTACATCCAGTCATAGTTATAAATTTAGTTTGCAAGGTTACACAGAGGGTGGAAGCGCAGGTGAAGCGAAAGGGAGGAGATGGAAGGTATGGACAAAGAGATTTGTCGATAAAGATGGCAGAAGGAGATAAGGATTATATCCAATTCCTATACATATTTGGCAGTTACAAAGCATTTCCAGGACCGCTAGTATAAATTTTAGAGGAGTCTTTCGATTAAAAATTTTAATTGATTGCGTCTAATGGAGACATTATCTGGCAAGTACTCATGACTGTAGTTCAGAGCACTATATCTATCTCTTTTTCTCTTGAGCAACAATGACGTAGATGTATGACTGAGTATGATTAATGAATGAAACAGAACTGATAATACAAGGAACTAAATGACAGAGTTATCTATACATAATCTGAAGACGTTCCATTAGATTTCCGACCGCACGTTTCCACAGGAGCAATGGATATTTTGCAAACATGTAAATTTAATAGGATGATCGCGTACTACTGCACGTTTCAGTGCACTGAACCAAGTTTCATAGTAACCTTCGAGACCTACTTTCATCGAAATTTTCGGGCTTCTCGTTTTTATGTATTTATATATTTGGATCGACGATGCTAGCTCCTAAAATTACAGTATCAAGATGCAAATCAAATAATTAAATCAGGGGGTTTACGAAGTGTGATGATGTCACACGTATGAACAGAAACGGCTCCATCCAAGTTAGGCTTCGAGTGGAACTAATAGTCTCACGGTAACCCACGACCAAATAGTTTCCGCAAGTGAAGGATCTGGGGCAACACTAGATCTCGCCAGAGAAACATCAGAAGAAATGTGTATCGTGGTAGGTTATGAACACATGGTAAACTGTCAGTTTAGCGTAACATTTTGATTTACCATGTCGTGCTGAAAATAATGCCTCCGAATATTTTGTTCTGTTCTCAACATCGATCGAGTTATTACATACCATGCACAACACTCGGTAGACGTTATCGCTTCTCTGAAGAGAGTTGCAATCACCTACCGCTAGAGGGCCCCGACTTGTAGCGAGTAACATGCAGGTGTGTGCGTAACTCCGTCGGTGTGTGAAAAACAGCGTGCCGCAATACAATTTATAAGTACAGAAAAAGTACCTACCGTTGAAATCTATAGAAGAAGAAAACCTGCATGTGATGAGGAATACATCGACATCGGTCGTGTGGACGCCCGTGTACGGCAACCGACAAGACTCAACGGAATCGGGTTGATGAACTCAATAGAGAAAATCTCTGACTAACACAGACAGCTCCCAGATATGTGTAGCATATGTAGTCTAACAAAGGGCTTGCAAAAATGTAACTTGACATAGAGAATGCTCCACTGAACAATTTTAGGTCGGGAACATGGTTCGGAGAAGCCAGCTTAAAATGTGCAAGTAAACGTGTGTACCACTTTGTCTACCATTCCTGTTTTATAGCTTATTTACTAAGCTAGTAAATAAGCTAGAAAACACATTATGTAACCACCCCCCCCCCCCCCCATGAACCATGGACCTTGACAGTGTTGGGCATGCCGTTCTGAGCCATCAAGGGATCACGAATGTAGTATAAGAGGGCAGCGTGGAGGGTACAAATCGTAGAGGGAGACCAAGAGATGAATACACCAAGCAGATTCAGAAGGATGTAGGTTGCAGTAGGTACTGGGAGATGAAGAAGCTTGCGCAGGATAGAGTACCATGGAGAGCTGCATCAAACCAGTCTCTGGACTGAAGACCACAACAACAACCACAGCTTATTTACAACTACCATGTGTACAAGTTTACACGTATTGTGCTGCTTATTTACATACACATTCTTTATTTCCTGCAAGAATGAGGAGGACAAGCTTGATTACTAGAAAGTCATGATGCAGATTTTGTTTATTTGAGGTTCGTCTTAAGAGTTCTACCTGCATTATTAGTGAACGCTCCCTACCCTCTTCCTGAGAAGGTGTGGATACAACATGAATGTGCACCGCCTGGCTTCAATGTGAATGTACGCAATCATCTCATTGCTCTATTTCCTGGTCCCTGGATTGGAATAGGAAGTCCTTTTCCACGGCCTGCGAGGTCATGTAACGAGAATCTCCTTCATTATTTCCCATGGAGATACACTATGTGACCGAAAGTATCTGGGCACCTGCCTGGAAACGACATACAAATTCGTGGGGTGCTCCATCGGTAATGCTGGAATACAGTGTGGTGTTGGCCCAACATTAGCCTTGACTATAGCTTCTATTCTCTGAGGCATATGTTCAGTCAGGTACTGGAAGGTTTCTTGGGGAATGGCAGCCCATTCGTCACTGAGGAGAGCTATCGATGTCAGTCGGTGGGCCTGGCACGAAGTCGGCGTTCCACAACTTCCCAAATATGTTCTGCAGAATTCTCGCCAGTCCAGTCCATTACGGTGATGTTACAGTCGTGTAACCACTTAACCACAGGCAGTGCGTTATGAACATGTGCTCGATCGTGCTGAAAGATGCAGCAGGCATCCCCGAATTGCTCTTCAACAGTGGAAGGACAAGAAGGCCATTAAAACAACAGTGTAGGCCTTTGCTGTGATAATACAACGCAAAACAAAAGGGATGCAAGCCCCTTCCATCAGAAACACGACCACACCATAATCCACCGCTTGCGAACTTTACGGTAGGAACTACACATGCTGACAGATTACGTTCATCGGGCATTCGCCATACCCACACCGTGCCGTCGGATCGCCACATTGTCTACCGTGATTCGCCACTCCACAGAATGTTTTTCCACCGTTCAATGTCATGCTTGCATTGAGGTTGAGGGCCGTCAGTTTCAGCACATGTTGTAAGATACAGTATAGATGCTACGTTCACTGTATCAATTAATTGTAACTGATGTAAATAGAAAGCACGCAGTAATGGGATTTAATTCTTATTATCTCCTTAACCTGGATTTTCCGACCCCCGTTTACCTACCTCAAATCGTTCAACGGAGCATCCTCTAAGCCCTATCAGACTTTTGCAAGTTCTTATTACGGGAACACTGTCTATATGGACGGTGTGTTGTCTTTGTTAGATACTGTAACGTACGTAAGAATCAGAGACACCATTACTAATTGACTGTTTTATGACACTGTTATGAAATGGATGGCTATGACCTGGGGAACATGACAGCGATGTAATGGAGGTATTTTGTTGTTCTGTGTATTAAACAAGGACTGGAGAATAAATTGGTGCTCAGAGCAGAACAATAGGTGAGGCCGCACCCTCACTACCATCATATCAAATTACTGCAAACCTTATAGACCAGTTACATATCTTCTACGAGTACGTGGTGTGAGGGATAAGCTTAGCCACATCGCAACGAACGTGCACTACATACACGGCGATTCATCACTAATTCACATGACTGCGATATGAAAACTGTTTAGGTCTTCACTGAGATAATGCCAGTTGCCGCATGTCTAGGTCATTCACTTGATCTTCACAGCATATTATACGACAGGTTTAAGTCCGTAGGTTTTAAGACTTACCACTCAGCATTACAAAATACAACACCCAACACAACATGTAAAACTGAATAAAGTTAAAAGAACAAGAGAGCGTGCAGGATATCACAGCGGAACTGTGGTGCAGAAAACGGTGTGTACGGTGAATGCGTTGAATGCTCGCTTCCGACATGAAACAGAGGAGTTTGGGTATCTGTTAACAACATGTTTTGGGTTTTGAGCGTCAGGGTGATGGGTTCATTAAGACTGCAACTAGTGATGAAAGCTGGGTTCACCATTTTGACCCCAGTAAGAAGAGGGAGTCAATGGGACTCCGTCAGAAAGAATCATCAACGCCAAAAATGTTGAAGAAAAAGCCGTCAGCAGGAAAGTCACGCTCAGAATGTTCTGGAATGTTTAAGGTATGGCGCATTTAGAATTCATGCCTAAACGCATTACCATGAACTCTGCAAGGTACAGTGAGACCTTCAGAAAACTGAAGGAACGAATTCTAAGAGTCGTCCTCACATGGAGGGCCCTCCCCTCCTCCCTTCTGTATGACAATGCCAGACGACATACTTTCGCTGCGAAATCTGCAACAATACGACGCCGAGGGTTCACTATGATGGATGATTGTTCGCACTCTTCCTACTTCGGCCATCCGATGTTTATTTGTTTAAAAAACTTAAACAACACATCCAAGGACTTCACTTCGATAGTGACAAAGCGGTGAAGCAGAGGTGAGGTTGTACCTCCGTCAACGAAGTCAAACATCCTACAGCGATGATATCAAAAAACACGAGAGCGAAGTATTCCTTGTCAGGGTGGCAGTGTTGAGAGACAAATATGAAGAACTGAATAACAGAGATTTATAATGTTAATAAAGTTCGTTTGATTTTAAAATGTTTACTAGTTTTCACACAAAAGAATTCGGAGTAGTTGCTTCTCAGAACGCCCTTATAGAACGTAACAGAATTGCACAGATAGGGGACCTCTACTGGACTTAACACGTAACAGATGTAACCGCTGTGGCCCAAATTATCGGCTATGGAACCAAAGGCGCTCGTATTTTGTACCAAACCTCATCCATGCTCACCGGAAAAGCTCAAATTGTATCTGGAGCATTGGCAGTTCCTTTCTGAGGTATATAACCAGGTTCTAAGCTGGGTATTGGCTCGCCCCCGCTAAGCTGAATGGATAGCACGATGCACCGTTAGAATGTCGGATTTTCAGTATTTAGTCTGGCATGTAAGAGGTGGGCAGAATCAAATTGACGATGCCTCGAGTAGGATGTTCCCTGAGCCTAAAGGAGGAACAGAACGTGGAGCACCAGGTGTAAGTAGCTCATGTTATGGGAGTCTTTACCTTAATTCGTTCCTTATTTACTAAATTTAATGGGAATAACTGCAGAAGCAGTGGTTGGGAAGGGAGTGAGACAGGGTTGTAGTCTCTCCCCGATGTTATTCAATCTGTATATTGAGCAAGCAGTGAAGGAAACAAAAGAAAAATTCGGAGTAGGTAATAAAATCCATGGAGATGAAATAAAAATTTTGAGGTTTGCCGATGACATCGTAATTCCGTCTGAGACAGCAAAGGACTTGGAAGAGCAGTTGAACGGAATGGACAGTGTCTTGAAAGGAAGGTATAAGATGAACATCAAAAAAAGCAAAACGAGGATAATGGAATGTAGTCGAATTAAGTCGGGTGATGCTGAGGGAATTAGTTTAAGAAATGAGACACTTAAAGTAGTAAAGGAGTTTAGCTATTTGGGGAGCAAAATAACTCATGATGGTCGAAGTAGAGAGGATACAAAATGTAGACAGGCAATGGCAAGTAACGTTTCTGAAGAAGAAAAATTTGTTAACATCGAGCATAGCTTTAAGTGTCAGGAAATCGTTTCTGAAAGTATTTGTATGGAGTGTAGCCATGTATGGAAGTGAAACATGGACGATAAATAGCTTAGACCAGAAGAGAATAGAAGCTTTCGAAATGTGGTGCTACAGAAGAATCCTGAAGATTAGATGGGTGGATCACGTAACTAATGGGGAAGTATTGAATAGGATTGGGGAAAAGAGAAGTTTGTGGCACAACTTGACCAGAAGAAGGGATCGGTTGGTAGGACATGTTCCGAGGCATCAAGGGATCACCAATTTAGCATTGGAGGGCAGCGTGGAGGGTAAAATCGTAGAGGGAGACCAAGAGATTAATACACTAAGTAGATTCAGAAGGATGTAGGTTGCAGTAGTTACTGGGAGATGAAAAAGCGTGCACAGGATAGAGTAGCATGGAGAGCTGTATCAAACCAGTCTCAGGACTGAAGACCACAAGAACAACAACAACTGCAAAACCCCGAATTATAGCCTGCTCGGACCAGACTACACGTTGGTTAAGCCGTGCCTGAATATTTCTTGCAAAAAGGCTTATTGTGCTATTGGGCACGTGGAGATAAAGGGCTGAGCTTAATATCTTGGTTGGGCATCTGACATTTAATAAAACCCGCCTTCAAATCACAGAGCTTTCGACCTGGAGAGGCAAGGACAGCGATATTTGTAAGATGGTGGCAGAGTGCGAGCTGTACAAAGCTGCCAAGCCGGATATTGGACCTAGGAGAGGGGTCCTGCAGTCCACTAGAGAGTTTCAACATATGGAGAAATTATACATAGATTACCTGGGAGCGTTTCATATTTTCATTGTAGACGTCCTCATCATATTCGTGTGGCTGATCGCAAGTTGTAGTACAGGCCGCAAGCATCCCGCATTTGGAAAGAATATTTTTTCCCGTTTTGGGCAGCCCAAGGCATTGGTCAGTGTTAGTGCTTCGGATTTCACCTCTAAAAGATTTCGGAGGTTCTGTTTTGATCAACGCGTAAAGCATCTGACGTCAAAGCCCTATTACCAGCAGGCCTTCTACGACGAGAGGATTACTCGCAGACTTAAGGTGGCCATAAATGTGTATCGTTTGGGTTCGCAGAAGAGACGTGATCTGTCCCTCAAATGGTTGGCCTTCGCGTTCAACAACGTCAATCATGAGGCGCACGGGAAGACGTCTGCTACACTGATGTCTTCGTTCATCCTGAACTCACCTCGTATTTGGATGATCAGTTATCTGTTACCGCAGCAATTTAGCCCTGAGGATATCAAGCCAAGAATGACATCAGGATAGAACATCGCTAGGAGAAAGAAATATGTAATATAGGCAGGCGGGCAATAAGACTGGAGGTGGGAGGCAGAGGATTTTTTAATAAACTCCGCAGGCAAGCTCAAGGTAGCCGAGAAACTATTACCGACGTTCGTGGGACAACATGTCGCAGTAAAAAGGCTGTCACTCATGAACTTCTTACTCAGGAATCTGAAATCAGAAAAACTAACGAGGGCACAACTCCGCCAAATTAAAGTAGCTCGTGCAGATAATGCATATGGGGTGTCGGGTGATGCGACTGAGAATCACTGCCTTCCAGTTCGGCAGCAGGGCCGGGGGAGGGGGGGGGGGGGGGGAGCGGGTGGGGCGTTGTGCCGTGATATCCTGCGATTCTTTTGCTATCGCATAGTTTTCTCTGGATAAACGATATTGTCTGCGGTGCCATCAAAGGACGCTATTCTTAGTAGTTAAAACTGTGCACAGGTTTTTGTTCTATACAAGGTCAAAGCCCTGAGCGGCTCTGCATGTTACCTACAATGAATGTTAATTTGATTAAAGCTGTCTTAGCGGCAACATTTGTAGCTGCAATTTTTATGCAATAGTAAATTTAAGAAACTTTGGGCCGAATCGTATCATTACTTGTTTCAACTTTTATGATCGTATATTTTATCCTTATAGTGATTTTCTTAAATGAATTGTGTATTACTGTTGGTTGTGTGTGTGTGTGTGTGTGTGTGTGTGTGTGTGTGTGTGTGTGTGTGTGTGTGTGTGTTTTGTAGGAACTGTTGTTAGTGTATAGCCCACGCTGATTGTTGTTTGAGGTCGGGCCTCGAACACAAAAACCAAATGAGAGGCTGATGTTGAACGCCAGCCATCAACAGTGTGTTAATTTGAGTTTACTCTTTTGAAGCTACTGCATCTCGTAACGATCACCCGAAATTTGTTGTTACGCTTTTCTCTGTAAGATGCAAATTCTTTGGTTGTTAATCCTCAAACTGTGGCTTAGCTCAGGGGTGGTGGCACATTAGACTGGATAAATTGACTTCAAAAATCAGCGAACATATTACTCCAAAGGATTCAATCTTTTTATATAATTCTGTAGCAATATAGGGTTTAATGTATTTTAAACACATTTTAACAAAAGAATAACAGCGGCAAATAGCTTACTATCGAAACCGATAAATATCTTTTAACTTAAAGTGGGCGTCCTATACACGTTTTTTACTCAGAACTCCATCAGAAGCTACCAATAGCTACTTTAAGAAAAACCAAATATTACCAATTTGTCAGCGGAGGACCCCAACCCTCCTTTTTTCAAGACATATTCCATTCCCCCAACTCCCTCAACCCCCCCCCCCCCCATTAGCACGCCACCCCACTTGCCCGACACCTAGAATCGCCCCTGGCTCAGCATTCCAAATAATCAGACTTGTGCCCTACTCCAATCCAGTGAGTAAAGTGAAATGGCACCCCAGAGAGTAAAATAATGGCTGAGAGGTCACTATACAATGTCTGAGTAATAAATCTGAAACCACGCGCCTGTCATCCTGTGTGGATTCGCACGGTGCTTAGATGCAAAATGTACATCATTTGAGGGAGATGGTGCGTTGCAAGGCCGCAAGCGGGAGCGGGTGTTATCATGGTGCAAAGCTCGTTTAACTAATAATCGATAATTAATACAGACACCGCGATAAATTAATATTGCCTTATGATGACCAGACAGATTGAAAGTGGCAGTAAATAACAAATACGTTTGTTGCTCATACTGAGGTGTAACTGTGAGTTTCCTCACATATTTACGAGCCCTGATGTTTCGCTTGCACGAAAACAAAGTAAAATAAATTATTTAAAATGGTTCAAATAGCTCTGAGCACTATGGGACTTAACATCTAAGGTCATCGGTCCCCTAGAACTGACAACTACTGAAACCTAACTAAGCTAAGGACATCACACACACCCATGCCCGAGGTAGGATTCGGACCTACGACCGTAGCAAATAAATAATTCACTTTGATCTGAAAAAACTTTGGTTTCCTCGACAACATACCGCAATATTTTTTAAAATCTTAGTCCTTAACATTATTTCCGATCACGTAAATGAATCCATAAGTACGGTGCGCTTAGAGTTGGTTACGGCTGTTGACGTTTGGCTCAGGTACCGACAGGGGCGAGCATCCTTTCCCTACCACACAGCCAGCGGTTCGTTTCGTAAAACGCCCCTATCTCCACGTCGTAGATAAGGGGTACCACGTGGGGTCGCACTTTAGATGCTTCTGTGTTCGTCAGCTCTGTTAGTGAAGTGTTTTTTCTTAATTTTTGTTTTTGAAGTGTTCCTCAGTGGTCAGGTGTATTGGCGTTGCGCAACAGTGCAACACTTCAGAATATGAGATTCGCAGGAAAACAGGTCATCCATGAACGAGTCCACCGGTTGCGAAGATATCGGGCTGTGGAAGGGGAATTCCGATCCGTGGCCTAGGCCACGAATTTGTGTTCTTTGTGCCGGCCACTGTGGCCGAGCAGTTCTAGGCGCTTCAGTCCTAAACCGAGCTGCTGCTACGAACGCAAGTTCGAATATTGCCTCGGGGATGGATGTGTGTGATGTCCTTAGGTCAGTTAGGTTTAAGTAGTTCTAAGTCTAGGGGACTGATGACCTCATATGTTAGGTCCCCTAGTGCTAGAGCCATCTGAACCATTTCTTTTTTTGGGTGTGTACTCCGTGTGCACCTGTTTTGAACTCGAGTGCAATAATGGCACTCCGACATTACATGTAACAAAACTGTTGGAGACAACAGCTGTACCACATAACATTGTTCGATCTACGGTGCTGCGAAAGAAAGGAAGACCTGAGTAATGAAGCAACACTAGGTCATTCGTTTCTAGAATCTCTGGGTAAGAAATGGAGTTAAGACAGACGATAACGGAGATGGACGCATTCCACAGAATGCAATTCGCAGACATGTGTATGCTTATTATCGCCGCAAGGAATATTCTGCTTCAAACAAATATCTCTTCTGCCCTACAAAAACAGAGCTGTTCTTCAATGGGCGTAGGTCGTCACATCGAAATTATGTAAACAAGCTCGGTTTGATGCACGACAAATTTTCGTCTGGGTCATTTATCATCGAGAGAAGCCGCCGAAATCTGCGCTGTATGAGGAACGTTTCGTTCGAATACATTGTGTGGCTGGAAGAAACATGATAACTTCCTTGCAAAAATCGTTACGCGGGACGAGAAATGAGTTCACATCCACCAACCGAAGAAACGAAGAGATCGAGCAAAGACTGGCGCCATCCTCATACCAAAACCAAAGAAGTTTCGAACAGAACCATTAGACGGGAAGGTTATGCTGGCTCTCCTTAG
Organism: Schistocerca gregaria; assembly: GCF_023897955.1. Lineage (NCBI taxonomy): Eukaryota > Metazoa > Arthropoda > Insecta > Orthoptera > Acrididae > Schistocerca > Schistocerca gregaria. The sequence goes on along the minus strand of NC_064923.1, from coordinate 63,420,119 downwards.
GGACGAAATAGGCGTCATTTTGGAGCATTACATGCCTAGAGGGACCACTGTCACCAGGGCATCATACACAGATCTCCTAAAAAAATCATCTGTGGCCTGCAATCAAATCAAAGCGACGTGGATTCCTGTCAGCAGGTGTCCTTTTGCAACATGACAATGCAAGGCCCCATACTGCCCGTACATCTGTTACAACAATCACAGTCCTGCATTTTGAGTGTCTTCGTCATCCACCATACTCACCAGACCTTGCCCCAAGTGATTTCCATACGTTTGGACCGCTCAAAGACGCTATGAGAGGAAAGAAGTTCGGTTCTGATGAGGAGGTACGCCACGCGATGCATGACAGGTTGCGCGGACTACCAAAAGAACTCTTTTTTTGTAAAAGAATTTATGCACTTTGTAAGCGCAAGGGGACTTGCATTTAGCGTGGAGAAGATTATGTTGAAAAGTGATATAGCTTTGTGTCACTTCTGCACAATAAATAATATTTATAGAAATATTTAAAGTTTTCATTTGACTCACCCTCGTATTTTGAACGTATTATAGCTCAAAATGGTCATATAACCATCACGTCTTCCAGTCCCCTTCATGCTGCCTATCTAACTGTTTCCAGTGGCAACAAAAACTGATCTTCAATGTATCATATAATTACTGATGGAGTGTAAATATTTTAAATGTTGTAACTTACTTATTAGAAGGTATAACCTCACGTTAAAGCTTCAACACGATAAGCCAAATTTTACAGCTGGAAACTGTGTATATGTCTTGACCTAGCGTAATTCTCATCTCGCAAATTACCCAGACTGTATTCATCCAGCGTTTAAGAATGTGTGCACGTAGTGAGTTCCAACATACGTTACACATATCTTCACACTTTTTCGAAACTTCTTCCCGCTGAAACCACCCGCAAAACAGTGAATGGAAATGTTGTGGTTGGCAGGAGAGCCAATGCAGGGTTACTAAAGGAGGCCAAAATGCACGCGTCTCAGCTTACGCAGGCTGGCGTGAGGTTTGGAATATGACAAGGGAATTAGAGTTGAGATAAACGGACGTATCTGGTGGAATACTTAACTTTAATCCATTAAAGACGAACGTCGCTCTTGACATTACATGATTCACAGTATCAATGATAATGACGCCTAGCTAGGTCGTAGCAAATAACGTTGCTGAAGGCTATGCTAACTATCGTCTAGGCAAATGAGAGCGTAGAAGTCAGTGAACCAACGTTAGCAAAGTCAGCTATAAATCTGGGGCGAGTGCTAGGATGTCTCTCCAGACCTGCCGTGTGGCGGCGCTCGGTCTGCAATCATTGATAGTGGCGACACGCGGGTACGACGTATACTACCGGACCGCGTCCGATTTAAAGGCTACCACCTAGCAAGTGTGGTGTCTGGCGGCGACACCACATTCCTCCCCCACAAATCGGCGTACGGTTGTGGCATAAGGCTTCCGCCCGCCGCGGGGAGGACCCCATGTTGACGTATGCGACGAGGTGGGGAGCCAAACAACAGGCGAGTCTGTGCCACCCACACCCAGCCATTCGGACCGCGGGGAGCTAGGAAACGCAAGAAAACCTGCTCCAGGGTGCACGCCAGCATGCGGTGTATGCGCCCATAGAGAAACGTGAGGGACCGAAGGGTCGACCTCCATCGCGCCGGGGCAACCGACGGGCGAAGACGACATTGGCGGCGGCTCGTCGCCATGGGCCTAAATGGAAGGCAGCGTCTGTTACATCTGGGGCTGAGGCGAGCCAGTAGATGGGTCCCCGGGCCGCTGACCGGACGGCACCGTCGCTGAAAGCAGACGGCGAGCGGCAGATCCCGTGCGACGACAGAGGCGCAGCGGACTGAGATGCCGACGCACCTCACCAGAGGCCCCCAAATCCAGATAGATAGCGCTGCCGAGGCAGCGAAGAATGCGGCCTTCGAGCCAACGCCTTGAACCTCTATAGTGGCGATTGTGCGAGCGGCAGATCCCGTGCGACGACAGAGGCGCAGCGGACTGAGATGCCGACGCACTTCACCAGAGGCCCCCAAAACCAGATAGATAGCGCTGCCGAGGCAGCGAAGAATGCGGCCTTCGAGCCAACGCCTTGAACCTCTATAGTGGCGATTGTAGACAATGTCACCTGGAGCAAAAGCAGGTGCCAGCCGCTGCACAGGAACCTGATGCGGCGGATGTAGCAAAGACATGAAGGTGCGATGAGGGCGAACGTGGAGCAACTAAGCCAGCGAGCGACTATCTCGGGGCTGAGAGCGATACGAGGACAAAAAGGGCAATAACGCGTCCTCCCGAGAATGCGACTCTTTCAACATCAACATTTGTAACTTGAAAGTCCTGACCAATCGTTCAGCGGCACCGTTTGACTGTGGCGAAAACGGCGCTAATGTCAGATGTTGAATGCCATTGGCCTTGCAGAATGACATAAATTCTGCGGACATGAATTGTGGGCCATTGTCGGAAACAATAGTCTGTGGAAGACCTTCAATGCAAAAGATAGCGTATAACGCCTGGATGGTGGCAGATGACGTCGTGGAAGACATCCGGACAACAAAAGGAAAATTCCTGAATAAATCTAACACAACCAACCATCAAGCATTCCAGAATGGACCAGCAAAATCGATATGTAAGCGTTGACAAGGGGAAGTGGCTTTTGGCCATGCAAAGAATTTCCGCGATGGTGCTGATTGTTGTTCGGCACACACCATGCAAGAAGAGCACATATTCGTAATCACGGTATCGATTCCGAACCAAGTACAGTGCTGACGAGCAAGTTGTCTCGTTCTCACTATACCCCAATGTCCTTGGTGGATAAGCTGTAAGACAGAGGACTGTAACGAACGTGGTACCACGACCCAGGACTGATCATTATCAGAACGCAACAGCAAAACATCACGTCGTACCAAAAAGTCACTCCTTGTGCACAAAAAATCGGCGAACCAACGGGTCGCCGATCCGCGACTATGACAATGGCCATTGCGTAGCAACAAAACGCAGAACAGGAGCAAGGACAGGGTCGGTAGCTCTGTCTGTAGCTGCACGACGAAAATCAATCGGAAACGATTCGACCACGTCATTGGTTTCGTATCAATGAACATGCAAGCAAGTTTGGAGGAATCGAATGCCCTATCCTCAGCAAAAGCCAAGCGGGACAACGCATCACCGTTTCCGTGCTTAGCGGTGGACCGATACAAGATATCGTAGCGGTACTGCGAGAGGAAAATAGACGAGCGAATGAATTTCAGCGCTGTACGTGGAGGTACAGGCTTGGTCGGATGAAAAAGCGATGTCAAAGGTTTGTTGTCTGTGATTATGGTAAAGTGACGACCATACAAGAAATCATGAAACTCTGTAACACCAAATACGAGAGTCAATGCTTCTTTCTCGATCTGTGAATAATTTCTTTGCGTAGACGAGAGTAATTTGGACGCAAAGGCAATAGGGCGATCGTGCGATCAATCTTTGTGCGCAAGCACAGCACCGATCCCGAAATCCGATGCATCCACCATCAACAAGAGGGGCTTCTGGGGATGGAATGGCGTAAGGCAAGTATTGGAAAGCAACGCTGTTTTCAACTGACGAAAGGCGCGTTCGCATTCCGTCGTCCAGACGACCGGAACACACTTACGGCGTAAGCGATTAAGCGGAGCTGAAATTGAAGAGGCATGCGGAATATATTTATGATAATAGTTGATTTTTCCCAACACACTCTGTAGCTGCTTTAAATTCTACGGCAACGGCAAGTCTTGTGTGGTACGGAGGTGCGTGGGACTGGGATTTATGCCTTGGGCATTGAGTACATGTCCCAGGTATGGCAAGTCCCGAGCAAAAAACACACTTTTGTCCTTCCGCAAGCGAAGACCATTTTGTCGCAAGACCTGAAATAATGTTATGAGATTTTCCAAATGTTCTTCTTACGTCTTTCCAGAGATCACAATATCGTCCACATAATTTGCTGCAGTAGGGACCGACGCACAAACAGTTTGTAGATATTGCTGAAACAATGCAGGGGCGGATGCACACCCGAATGGCAGTCGTTTGAATCGATACAAACCAAGATGCGTGTTAACCACCAAAACGCACTGGGATTCTTCGTCCACCGGTATTTGCAAGTACGCATCTGCTAGGTCCAACTTCGAAAAATATTTACCCGGGCACAGTTTGTCAAAAAAATCTTCCGGGCGGGGTAAAGGAAAAGTTGCAATCACTAGTTGTGGATTCACTGTTGCCTTGAAGTCCACACAAAGTCTCAATTTTCCGGGAGGTTTTTGCAAAATTACTAAGGGTGATGCCCAGAGAGAGGCCTGCACACGTTCAATTACACCTTGTGATTCCAAATCGTTTAATGATTTTGCGACCTCATTACGCAATGCGTGGGGAACATTGCGCGCTCTGAAAAATTTCGGTTGCGCGTTTACTTTCAGTTCCAAATGTGCTTTATACTTCTTAGCGTTATCGGGGCCGGTGCAAAAATGTCTGCAAATTCTTCACATAGACGAGAAACACTGTCTGAAGGCACAGTCTGGTTCACTGATAGGACCTGATTTACTATAGACTAGTTAAACAACTGAAATAAATCGAATCCAAACAAGTTCACTGCAGAAGAAGAACGAAGGAAGTAATATGACACAAGTTTTCTTTGGCCTTTGTATGTTGCAAGAATTCTGCACTGTCCTGAGACAAGGATACCTTGACCTGAATAACTACGTAACTGAACATTTGCGGCACGCAACGGAGGTGTGCCCAGCAGTTTGTAAGTGTCTTGATTTATCAGTGAAACTGCAGCTCTGGTATCGAGCGGGAATGGTATCACTTTGCCGTTAATGTCCAAGTCTACAAGAAGTTAATTGTCCTGCTGACGACAAGAGCGACTGTCTCGTGCAACGTGAACTGACACTGGTACATATTGACTTGCGACTTGACGGAAGTTCAGGCGATTTACACACACACTATTTTTGGGACGAACACAGTCACTGTTAGAGAGAGTGGAATGAACTACATGAATTTCCATGGCGAAAGTTCGCGAGCCTGAGTATCCTTGTTTCGATTCCGATTCCGGCGCGAAGCAAAGGGCCTGGATCGGTTTTGTGCTTCTGATCTGAGATTTTTCTGGCAAACTCTCTGAACATGTCCTTTTTTGTGACAATAAAAGCAAATAGCTTGGCGTGACGGGCAGTTCTCACGTGAATGTTAGTAGCACACAGCGGGCATGATTTGATCACTGCATTTCCTTGCCGGCGCGACACACGTGGCTGAGAGCCTGGCGGCCGGGAGCGAGGGCTGTTTACTGCTCCGTGCAGCTCGCTCGGCTGGCCGGTTAACCTTACACACTGCTTGCGAAGTTTCAAATGATCCCTGAGGAAAGTCAAGTGTGTCCAGCCGATCCAATATGTCCATCACTTGTTGAAGGGAGGGATTTGCTAGTTTCGTAATCTGTTCCCTTATACGAACATCAGAAACGTTCTGTGCAATTGTGTCACGTACCATAGTATCTGAATAAGGGAGTCCACATTAACACTCAAAAGCACAATCCCTAGTAAGGCCTTGCAAGGTTGCAACCCACTCCCGATTAGTCTGACCTGCCGAACTTTTTGTACGGAAGAAGGTATACCTTTTCGCAACTACATTGACTGATAGTTTGAAATATGCATGTAATGCAGACAAAATTTCTTCCTAGGACAGAGTTGCGACGTCGCGTCGAGGAAGTAATTCGTCTATCACACGGTACGTGTTCACGCCGATAGAAGACAACAGATAAGGCTGCCGCTCGTTACCTTGAATTCTGTAGGCGGTGAGATGGAATCCAAATTGGCGTGACCACTCCGTCCAGCTTTCCAGTGCAGCATCAAAAGGTTGAAAAGTGGGTGCAACAGTGTGTTGCGGCCGCGTTAGCGGTGAAGTGGCTGCTGCCGCATCGTTTTGCAGATCACGTGGAACCTGGGCGAGCTGTCCAAGGCATCCAATAAGGCCAGCGTCTGCTGATTATATAGGCGATAAAATCCTGACAGTACACCTGGAGATTGAGGCGAAGCAATTACACAAGTAAATCAGGGCAATATCGATAAGAACGCGGTTTTGCCTCATCGCCAATGTAGTGATTGGCAGGAGAGGCAACCCGTATACCCAAAGGAGGCCGAAATGCACGCGTCTCAGCTCACGCAGGCTGGCGTGAGGTGTGGAACATGACAAGGGAATTAGAATTGAGAAAAACGGACGTAGCTGGTAGAATACTTAACTTTAATCCATTAATGACGAACGTCGTTCTTGACATTATATGATTCACAGTATCAGTCGTAACTGATAATGACGTCTTGCTAGGTCGTAGCAAATAACGTAGCTCAAGGCTATGCTAACTATCGTCTCGGCAAATGAGAGCGTAGAAGTCAGTAGACCATCGCTAGCAAAGTCGGCTGTACAACTGGGGCGAGTGCTAGGAAGTCTCTCTAGACCTGCCGTGTGGCGGCGCTCGGTCTGTAATCATTGATAGTGGCGACACGCGGGTCCGACTTATACTACCGGACCGCGGCCGATTTAAAGGCTACCACCTATCAAGTGTGTCTGGCGGTGACACCACAGGAAATATGTTTATCGCATACTACAATTTTAGCTGTCTATGCAGTACTTCATCATGATACGTGACGTTTTAATTTATTACTTTTAACTACTACTAATTCTACCCGCAACTCGGTTAGCAAACAGTAACCATATACAAAACTGAATGTACCTGCGGTGTTACATCATTGAACGACACTTATTTCCGGATATATGAAGTAAATATTGAGATGCATTATGAAACAGCTCTCCTTAAAATTACCGTAAACGTTCGTGTCTTTAAAATATCGGGGATGAAGGATTCACTATTACACTGTAAGAGCTGATTTGTAGGCAACTTCAATCTTGCGGGTATATCGCATGTGTCTCTTTGGTGAACTTAACAGCTGGATAGGTTATTTCACTACATCACCTGCGATTGTACTGGCCTTCGATATGACCTATGAACACTGTATGGGCAAGACAAGAGATTTCAGGGCATTTGATCGGGTCACGGGAGTAATATCGTATCCCTACCGCTGCAATTGAATATGTGGCAGCCACTGAGGCTGAATATCAATAGGAGTTTTCTGCGTTCTGGGACATTCTTTGCCCCCAGCTAAGGTATACCGTGGTAGACAGTAAAGTGCCTGCAAAGAATGGTTATTGTCGACTCAGTAGGAGTCCAATTCTAGGTAGATAATTCGATAGGACTGGACGTGTCAGTCCAACGCAGAGTAACGGAATACGCTGGCATGGAAAACTTAAGGATGACACAGTTGTAGTAACTTGACATTATAAAAATTCGGTCGAAATGAATGAGAGTGCAACAATATGTCCCCGTATGTCTGCCAACCGTGCCCAGGAAGCTGGGTCAAAAGGTCACTATATCCAGGTCACTATTTCACTATATGGGGGCGCAGAACATCAAAGACGTGAAGAAGCGGCAAAACGCACTGTGTGTCAATCAGCGACCAGTTGTGGTGCCCTCTGCTGGTGTTCTTTATAACTTGGCCCGGAGAGGACTTCGGATGACTTCACACGGGGAGAATCCAACAAGAAACTTCAAGGGAGACGAAGTGTGACACGTGTAGCCCATAGGTTTGTTACTGCTTACAGTAGTGTTTCAGTTGCATGGGGAGCGTTCCCAACCACTGGCTCTGCTGTCCGGATGAGAGGAGGTGGTCGACCACATTAAACTACAGTAGCAGATGACCGCTACACTGTACAACACGCAAGAAGAGACCAAAGTCAGACAGCGACTGCCATTGCCACCACATCTAGTAGCACTACAAGGCATGCAGTCTCGATCTCTACAGAGGGACAGCGACATCATGGGGTGGTCTCTTTGCGAAGACCAGTACGTTGTATTCCACTGACACCCGCACATCAGTGGCACCGTTTGCAGTGGTGCCAGGAGGACGGGGTCCGTTTCAACAATGAGTATGGTCACATGCTCTTTTCGGGTGAGAGCAGGTTCGGTGTGTGTAATGGTTCTAGACGGGGCCTGACACCCGCGGGAATGAAGGTATTTTGAGGGAGGAAGACTTAAAATAAAAATAAAAAATAAAGAAAAGGTAACGATAAGATCATTCCAGAGGAACCAAGACATCTAAACGTACAACAAGCGAATTCATTTGGAATAAAAGGAACGAAAAGTACGGAAAATATAAAACTGGAATAGAATTATTCGTTTGTCCTGTATAGCTCAAACGAATTCAGGGATACCGCAAACCTCCACAAAGAAACGAAAAAATAGAATAATAACACACACGTCCAGAATAAAGTAAAAACACTGAGAAAGCATTTCTAAACTAATTCTTTGTTCGATACACATAGCTCAAAGAGATACACAAATACCATTCGCATCCACAGAAAGCCGGCAAGAGGGATCTCCGGTGATGCTGGACATGTATACCTCAAAGAGAGTAAGAACGGTACACTAACACTCGCACCCCACACTGCCTTCTCCCCTCCCCCCCCCCCCCTCCCACATCCACAAAAATCGAGAAATTGCACACAAGAATGCCAATAAATTAACCAGACTAGAAAATACAAAAGTCTCATAATTGGAATCGATATCTTCCCGTGTCCTATAGAGTTCAAACGGGGGCACCGATACAAGAAACACCCTACAAGTGACAAATTATAACACAAAGTAAGTCCTTCAAAATAAAATTTCAAAATATAAAAGGAAAAGTGTGATCGCTCTATACACTGCATTTATGAAGTTCAAAAGAAGGAGTCGTTATCAAAACAGTCCCGCCGCAAAGGAATCACGTAATAGAATAATAATATGCACAGATTTCTCCAGAATAAAACTAAACACTTCATTAAACGCCCAAGTAGAATCGATTATTACGCTCGACATGTATAGCTCAAAGGACGGCTGGCGTACCGGATACAGCTCCATCAATTAACGAAACAAATCATGTAAGAAAAAGAAATTCTTCCAAAGTAAAGCGAACTGCAATATAAAAAAAAAGGATAGCGACAACGTAGCTAAACTTACACATCTCAATCGAACATATCCATAACAACTAACTCCCTCTCATTCTCTCTCTCTCGGACACACACACACACACACACACACACACACACACACACACACATATTAAAAGTTACATAAACGAAAAATTGCACAAACTACATGCTATAAAATAGATCGGTCGCGTTCATCGCGTGACGTATATAGCTCATACAGGGAAACAATACTCACCATCAGAAAACAACGAATTAGTCGGAAAAAACAAACAAGTTATTGCCTTACGAACAAAAGGGAATAGATAAGAAATAGAAATCACAATACAAAAGAGAACTAACAAGTCATTAACCATAAAGGAGAAAAAGTAACCAACAAATACGAAAGCCTTATTCCTACTTAAGCATCGCTACTAACCACATCACCAAATAAACACATCCACTACAAGAGTTACCCGCCACTAACAACAACATGACTCGTAATAGAAGAAAATTCAAATTCGGTCTGAGCACTATGGGACTTAACATCTCAGATCATCGGACGCGTAGACTTAGAACTGTTTAAACCTAACTAATCTTAGGACATCACACATATCCACGGCCGAGGCAGGATTAAAGCCTGCGACCGTAGCAGCAGCGCGGTTCCGACTGAAGCGCCTAGAACCGCTCGGCCACACGTAATAGAAGAATAAATTTCATGTACGCAACGACTTAATGACATCACACTTGAAGAGAGTAGGACCTTGTTGGAAATTCCAAAATTATTAACAGCATTTCAACTCATATCACTGACGAGCAAACGAACAACGCAGTTACGTTCCTGTATAATCTGAAAGATGATTCTAAGAAACAACACTATTTCTATAAATACTAATACTTTCACTCGCAGCAGTTTAACTTCTGCTCTCAAGCTCCTGCTTCAACTTATCCTCAGACATTGTGTCCATCTTAGCAATTTAGAAATAAACCTCTACGCTACCTCTCCTCTATTGACAATTTCGAGTATGCTATGCTCTCAGATTAATTACACCCAGCTACACTACCATAATTTTAATTCAGCGATATTGTTTACATACATCATAGATTAAGAACTATATAATTTAACTGCAGGTCCTTCGCCGCATAAACTACTGACGTCATACAGCACGCCCCACACAGCTCTGATACCTTAGCAACTGTCTACTAACCACAGGAACCTACCTTCTCCTACTGCGTGTCTCTTCATCAGCCCGCCGTTCATCTTCAGACGCTGGGTCTGTCGCTGTATTCTAGGCACCCGCAGCTTTACTGGACTGCGGTGGACTTGCTGTAAGACTCTCCCCCGGCAGGTCACGACACGCTGCACGCTCGTCGTCTCCAGCCGTGCACCGCTAGTGCAGTCGCCCGGCTACTGCTTCTTGTTTCCTTTTATAACTGTTCTACAATGCCAATAGGCGTTTCCACGGAAATGTAACGTGACGTCACTGCTTCCTCCATTGTTTCTAAGAACCTCGTCTGTATTCGGCCACAAGCTGTCCTCTCACGGGACGTGGTTCTGAACGCGCCAGTCATGCACTCCGGCGCGATTGATGCATGCACGGATGTTCTCCTCACTGTGATATACAGCTTCAGCTCTCTCCAGCAGAGATGTGTGAGATCTGGTGCGACATCCGGTGCATAAATCACATGGCTCGTTTACGAAAAAGACCGTGAAAAATAACAACGTTAATTATGTTATATACTGTCATACAAAAGCGGAGGAAATCGCGTAAAAGATTCTGGGCTCCTCGTTGGCCTGGACATAGAATGATACCGTACAGGCGTGTGACATGTACATAATTTAGATGACTCATCAGACCACTTTCGGTTGTAATATACACTCATGTTCATAAAAATCAGAACATGTTGAACGTCTAGATATACTAGTGTGAGTCAAATGAAAACCTTATTTTTTTTTTACTTTTCAATGTATTTTTTTTTTTTTACAGTAGTGATACAAAGCTGTATCACTTTCCAACATAATCTCCACAACGCTCAATGCAAGTACGCCAGCGATTACAAAGTGCATAAATTCCTTTACAATGTAATTCTTTCGTAAATCCGTGCAACCACTCATGCACCGCGTGGCGTACCTCTACATCAGAACGGATAGTCTTTATTCCAATTGCTTCTTTGAGTGGTCCGAATATACAGAAATCACCTGGGACAAGGTCTGGTGAGTATTGTGGATGAGGAAGACACTCAAAATGCAGGTCTGTGATTGTTGCAACTGTTGTGCGGGCAGTGTGGGGCCTTGTATGATCATGTTGCAAAAGGACACATGCTGACAGCAATCGACGTCGTTTTGATTTGACTGCAGGCCGCCGATTATTTTTTAGGAGATCTGTGTATGCTTCACTGGTGACACAGGTCCCTCTAGGCATGCAATGCCCGAAAATGACGCCTTTTTCATCCCGAAAGAGAGTTAGCACAACGTTCCCTGTTGATGGTTCTGTTAGAAACTTCTTTTTGTTTTGGTGATGAGGAATGGCGCCATTCCTTGATCGCTCTCTTCGTTTCCGGTTGGTGGAAGTGAACCCCAAGTTTCACCCCAGTAACGATTCTTGCTAGGAAGCCATCACCTTCTCGTTCAAAGCGACGAAGAAGTTCTTCACAAGCGTCAACACATCGTTTTCTCATTTCAGGAGGCAGCAACTGTGGCACCCATCTTGCCGACACTTTGTGAAACTAGAACACATCATGCACAATGTGGTGTGCTGACCCATGACTAGTCTTTAAACATGCTGCAATGTCATTCAGGGTAACTCGGCGATTTTCCTTGACTATTGCGTCATCTGCTGCATCGTTCTGTGGAGACACAACTCGTCATGCCTGAACTGGACGAGGAGCATCTTCCACTGAAGTCACACTATTTGCGAACTTCCTACTACATTCGTAGACCTGCTGCTGTGACAAACATGCATCATCGTACTGGACCTTCATTCGTCGATGAATTTCAATAGGTTCCACGCCTTCACTGCGCAAAAACCGAAAAACAGAACGCTGTTCTTCGCTGGTGCAAGTAGCAAGTGGGGAGGCCACGTTTACACTGATGCTGCGAAGGTACGTGTCCATCTGCACTATGCTGTCACCTATAGGCCATTCTGCACGCTGTTTGTAGCTCACTTACCAACTTACAGGATAACGGAGTGAAATTTCGATTCTAGGCGCTACTGTCTGGAACCGCGCCAGGCCAACCAGCTCTCTAAACGAACACGCTGGGCTACCGTGGCGGCGGCATTTGAACCGTGTCGACCCGCGGGTTCAAGGTCAACATCAATATCGCAGAGCAACAGCACCGACCGTAAAGTGTAGCTGAGGCTCTCGTTGTCATGGTGAACCGAAGGCAACGGATCAGTGTGACTTGAGCAGACGTGCAGGATGCCTCGCAGACGTATGCGCGAACCGTACCGTCAAATCGGTGACATTGAAAGGGGGCGCATTATTGGCGTAAGGATGTATCCATCTGGGAAATTTGTGCTCATGTGGGGCCAAGTGTTTCGGTAGTACACCGTGTGCGTGCAGAATGGTTCACGGGAGGCCGTAGAACACGGTGAGATGGTTCAGGTCGCACCACCCAGACCGTCCCCTGAGTAGATGACACCTCATCCTGTAGGCATTCCATGACAGATCTGCGTTGTCCTACGCTCTGGCGCAACAGTGTAACATATGGTACACTACCAGGGGTGGTGACAGTGCGTCGCCGTTTATTGCGGGATCGCTTACGTGCGTGTTGGCCAATTCTCCGCCTACCTTTGACGAATGTGCGGAAATTTGTTAGACAGCAAAAATGTATGCCACGACATCACTGAGGACAGGAACAGCATCAGACGGTGTTCTCCGAAGAGACGAGATTCTGTTTGTTTGAAAATGATGACCGCATTTTCGTTCGTCGCAGACAGGGGGAGCGCAATCACAGTGGCTGCCATCGCGCAATATGTACAGCACCATCTCAAGACCTTATGGTGTGGAGTGCCACTGAGTACAACCACGAACAGTAAGTGCACATTCAGGGCAGTGTGAGCACTGTGAGGTAAGTGAATGATATCTTGCGACCCGTAGCCCTACCCGTTCTGCACAACAAACCAGACGCCATTTTTCAGCAAGCCAATGAACGACCACATGTTGCTGCACAAACACGTGCCTTCTTGGTGTCATGCGATGACGGACTTTTGCCCTGGTCCACCTGATCACGAGATTGTCGCCAACCGAGAATGTGTGGGGCATGGTGCAACGGCGGGAGCAACGCTGTGCCAATGCCAACCATCACAGGTGAACTTTGGAACCAGATGAATGCGGCATAGATTGCTACACCACAGCAGGCAATTCGCGCCTGAGACGAGTTGATGCCATCACGCAAGGAACAAGTTGTCAGAACGCATCGCTGACCGTGTGCCTACAAGGCCACAGGACACATTCTGAACCGAGATGACTGAAATGCTAATCATTTCAGCAGAACAGTAATGTACATGTGCTGTGAACATGAACGCCCTACCTCTAGTCGTTCAAGATTTTTTTTTTCTGAACGTGTGTGTAGTTGTAGTGTCTAATGTGCGTTGGTACGTGCATAGTATCCATATTTAGATGTTGAACTCAGTTTCATCACTATGAAGTAGCGTAATTCATTGCATAGATTTCAAGATCGAGAATAATATGTTCATCTCATTTGAACAGAAGACGATGTTTCTTCGAAGTTGCTCACCATCATCGAAAAGTATATTTACCGGCAAGATACGGGGTGTCCAGAGAAGGGCTCCCTGATTTCAAAATTAAATATCATGAAAACAAAGATCGATAGAGGAATGCAGTAAACGCTATGTTTATTGTGAAAGCTGTAAGAATTTTATACAGCAGTTTCAAATAATAGTTACGAAAGCTGCTAAAAGATGACACTGTAATCGCCATACGTGATGCTTAGTATAAATAGTGATCCGAAGCCCAGAGCGATCAGTTCCTCTATTGAAACGTGAAAGGAGGTTAGCGTACCGAAGGAAGAGATTAAAACCATGTACTCCATTGAACAACGCGTTTTTCTGGTACTGGATTATCACATGTTAGAAGAGAGTCCTACTGCAACAAGGCGAAGTTTTCAAGCACGATTTATTGTTCCAAAATGACCCGATGCGAAAACCATTCGTTCGCTCTTCGCAAAATTTCAACGAACAGGCGGCGTAACTGATGATCTAGTGGGGCATGTTTGCCGCAAGCAAACCGCAATTACGCCTGAAAATATGGCCACAGATTCTGGAATTATTCAATATAATGTCATCCGTACGTAGAATTGCATCTGAGACTGGTTTGAAGGGTTCCAGAACGCAGAAAATACTGAAAAAGAGCCTACACATGTTTCCATTCAAAATTCAAACGCACCAGGCCATACCCGTACGAGCTGTGCAACAAAGGGTTTCCTTTGCTCACAATGATTGATAGTGTAGGATTTTATGTTGGTTGCGTCTGGATTACAAATGAAGCACACTTCCACCTGAATGGATACGTGAATAAGCACAATGGCCATTCTGGGATTCCGAAAAGCTGTATTGGTGTGAAGCGAAACCCCTGTATTCACCTAAAGTTACTGTGTGGGCTGCAGTATGCAGCAGAGTCATTATTGGCCCTTTTTTCATTCGAGAAACGGTCACTGGTCCACGCTACGTTGCAATTTTGTAACAGTCTGTCGCCACACAGCAAGCGTTAGAGGATCGACCAGGTACTGAATGGTGTATGCAAGATGGAGCCCGACCACATCGGGCCGAACAGGTGTTTCACTATCTTGAGAAATACTTCGGGAATCGAGTCATATCTTTTCATAATCCCAAATTTACTGGTGCAGGCATGGACTGACCTCCATATACGCCGGATTTGACTCCTTGTGACTTTTTTTGTGGGGCACAGTGAAAGACATGGTCTACACGAAGCACCCCGCCACGCTGGACGTGCCTGAATCGCCGATCTCTGTGGCATGTGAATCCATTTCGGTTGAGACACTACGAAATGTAATGGCAAATTTCATTCTTCGTTTACGCCTCCTCTGTAGTGCCAATGGTGAACATTTTGAAAACATTGTGATGTGATTGTTTACAAAGATTGTTTTCATACGATTATTTCACTTCTGTATGCTGATATGAGCTGTACAGCGTATAGCGCCATCTGTTAGCAGCTTTTGTAACTATTATTTGAAACTGCTGTATAAACTTCTTACAGCTTTCACAATAAACATACTGTTTACTGCATTCCACTATCGATCTTTGTTTTCGAGATATTTAATTTTGACATCAGAGAGCCCTTTTCTGGACACCCTGTGTATACATGAGGCAGTCAATAAAACTAAGAGATAGTTATTTTTCACAAACTACAGTAGGAGCAGAATCTTCAAATGCACAACTTGTGTTTGTTTTCTGACATAGCCTGGCAGTTAATTTAAGATTTTTGGCCACTGGGAAAATGTTCCAGTTGTTTGTCTTTGCAACGAGAATTGCAGGAAACACTTTATTTAATACAAATAACAGCGACTGGTGCAGGTAATACATCTCTTAAATTGATAATAGAGACACACAAATTTTAGAAAAGAAAAGGAAAGAAAAAATTTAATAAGAAAAGGGACATGAACATACTATCGTTCTCTTTACAGTTCATGACGCTGTCAGCTGAACTACAAATTTAATACGGTATTAGTGTTTCCACACATGGCAGACACTATCTGAAGATTTTATCTACAAATGTTATTATTTTATATTTAAGCATTACAATATTTATCAGTACGACGTGCATTTGATAGATCATTGTATATAAGTCATGATGACGATGATGAAGTCCCATAATTCGAGTCGGAGTGTAGGGTAGCGATGCGGGAGACACGAACCGCCGTATTAGGCAAGGACTTAGGGGAGGTGGTTTGCCATTTCCTTCCTCCGACCGTAATGGGGGTGAATGATGATGATGTAGACGACATAACACCACCCACTCATCTCGAGGCAGGAAAAATCCCTGACCCCGCCGGGAATGGAACCGGGGACCCCGCGCCCGGGAAGCGAGAACGCTACTGCGAGTACACTAGCAGCGGACATCACAGCGAAAAATCAAATACAGGAAGCCTTTATCTACTGATAGGCACTTCCCTGTCATTTTATTACAACAAATCGTAGCTCAAATGCCTAGTTATTCAAAAGTCATCAATTCACTGATGCTACATACTCTATGAGAAAGGAAATCCTTCCAATACGTACTTTAATCCATATAACATGGCGTCTAGTAAGGTCTGCTCGTGACTTGAAACGATGTCGCACCTCACTGGCCATGTTCCTCACCACGAGGCAGAAGTCTGACATTCTCAAGCCACGCGGTGTAGTAGAACTCTGAATTTCACCAGGGCCAGAGAGATATACGGAACCTGCAACGAACTTGTGACGTCACGCTGGTAGGCTTGTCGGCCACACTTTGCGATCCCTCGGCTCCGTGTAGGACCCACGGGAAATTGATATGTAATTATAAAGGTACCCACTAACGCTCATAAATTTCTCGTGCGCAATCGAGCGCAGTCGAGAATTATTAATCTCGTCTAAAGTAGTTAATCGCCTCCCGCTGGAGACGGCTGCTGGTACTCGTAAGACCTGCAGTGTCACGTGCTCTGATGAACGGGCCACGACCTGACTTTCCAGTGCGCCTTGCAATTCCGCGCTGTGACGTCACCAGCACGGCGTCCACGTTCCACGAGATGACGGGCTTCACTATTGATGCACGGCAAGTAGGGAAAATGTAGGGAATAGCTACGCACCATGACACGGATACCTAATACCACTGGCGTTAGTGATCTACATTGCTTTTCCGCGGCCCTTAGGTTCCTTCTCACACACACCGCTTTAAAATCTCTTCACACATTCTGGTGATGTACGGCACGGTCTGAGCTGAAAGCCTGCCGTCGTCTTGAAAAGTCGTGCTATATGTTGAATTCAAACCTTGAAACTGATTTTGCCGGAAGTGCAGCCTGACTGGAAACAAGATTCCCTTTGTAAAAATGGCTCCCTGATAAACCATTCTGACTAAGAAATCTTAATGACAATGACAGCGCTATGGCAACTGCACAGGGAATTCCACTGAAAAGTTTCTGAAGCGAAGAGATTAATAATTTTTACCTTGGAATAGTGTTCGATTAATGAGTAGAAGTGTAATGAACCTCATCTTGCAGTCGAAACTCGTGCAAGACTGTCTGCCATATTTACCATCTGGAACTAAACACAGAGCCTAATTACTTTCAAATCCCAATAAAAGTGACCAATTCTATGTATAAATACTGACTTGACTATTGCTTCTAACTGCATATATGAGCAAAGTCCGTCATATTGACTTACCTGATATACACTCCTGGAAATGGAAAAAAGAACACATTGACACCGGTGTGTGAGACCCACCATACTTGCTCCGGACACTGCGAGAGGGCTGTACAAGCAATGATCACACGCACGGCACAGTGGACACACCAGGAACCGCGGTGTTGGCCGTCGAATGGCGCTAGCTGCGCAGCATTTGTGCACCGCCGCCGTCAGTGTCAGCCAGTTTGCCGTGACATACGGAGCTCCTTCGCAGTCTTTAACACTGGTAGCATGCCACGACAGCGTGGACGTGAACCGTATGTGCAGTTGACGGACTTTGAGCGAGGGCGTATAGTGGGCATGCGGGAGGCCGGGTGGACGTACCGCCGAATTGCTCAACACGTGGGGCGTGAGGTCTCCACAGTACATCGATGTTGTCGCCAGTGGTCGGCGGAAGGTGCACGTGCCCGTCGACCTGGGACCGGACCGCAGCGACGCACGGATGCACGCCAAGACCGTGGGATCCTACGCAATGCCGTAGGGGACGGCACCGCCACTTCCCAGTAAATTAGGGACACTGTTGCTCCTGGGGTATCGGCGAGGACCATTCGGAACCGTCTCCATGAAGCTGGGCTACGGTCCCGCACA
This sequence comes from Schistocerca gregaria, assembly GCF_023897955.1. Lineage (NCBI taxonomy): Eukaryota > Metazoa > Arthropoda > Insecta > Orthoptera > Acrididae > Schistocerca > Schistocerca gregaria. Next base: position 63,402,135 of record NC_064923.1, on the reverse strand, counting down.
CCGTTAGGCCGTCTTCTGCTCACGCCCCAACATCGTGCAGTCGGCCTCCAGTGGTGTCGCGACAGGCGTGAATGGAGGGACGAATGGAGACGTGTCGTCTTCAGCGATGAGAGTCGCTTCTGCCTTGGTGCCAATGATGGTCGTATGCGTGTTTGGCGCCGTGCAGGTGAGCGCCACAATCAGGACTGCATACGACCGAGGCACACACGGCCAACACCCGGCATCGTGGTGTGGGGAGCGATCTCCTACACTGGCCGTACACCTCTGGTGATCGTCTAGGTGACACTTAATAGTGCACGGTACATCCAAACCGTCATCGAACCCATCGTTCTACCATTCCTAGACCGACAAGGGAACTTGCTGTTCCAACAGAACAATGCACGTCCGCATGTATCCCGTGCCACCCAACGTGCTCTGGAAGGTGTAAGTCAACTACCCTGGCCAGCAAGATGTCCGGATGTGTCCCCCATTGAGCATGTTTGGGACTCGATGAAGCGTCGTCTCACGCGGTCTGCACGTCCAGCACGAACGCTGGTCCAACTGAGGCGCCAGGTAGAAATGGCATGGCAAGCCGTTCCACAGGACTACATCCAGCATCTCTACGATCGTCTCCATGGGAGAATGGCAGCTTGCATTGCTGCGAAAGGTGGATATACACTGTACTAGTGCCGACATTGTGCATGCTCTGTTGCCTGTGTCTATCTGCCTGTGGTTCTGTCAGTGTGATCATGTGATGTATCTGACCCCAGGAATGTGTCAATAAAGTTTCCCCTTCATGGGACAATTAATTCACGGTGTTCTTATTTCAATTTCCAGGAGTGTATGTAAACGTTGAGAAACGCAGAAGTAGAAGTGTGACAAAGTACAGCTAAAATGTTTCTAATTGAGGAAAAACCGTTTATGAGGCCAGGTACTATGACGAGACATAACACGTGTACAAATATATAATACTACTATAAAGATATTTCCGAAAATTCTCCAAAATAATGTTACTAAATACTTTAATATATTTTTTCTAAGTAACGAAAACTTTTCAAGACCGCATTTAACGATTTCACAACACTACATGTAGAGTTTCAGGTGATAATAACGTTTCATTTTGTGAGGCTAGAGATAACGTGCAATGTCTCAGTGTTGAAATTGTAAACCGATTAACTGTCTACCCTCTTAAAACGTTGATTATAGAATGTCTGGTTCAAATGGCTCTAAGCACTAGGGGACCTAACAGCTGAGGTCATCAATTCCCTGGACTTAGAACTGCTTACACCTAACTAAGGACATCACACATATCCCTGCCCGAGGCAGGATTCGAGCCTGCGCAGCAGCGCTGTTCCAGACTGAAGCGCCTAGACCCGCTCGGTCACAGCGGCTGGCTCGAATGGCTTAACCTCCAATTATACACGATAAGGGAGACATAGAATGCGTCACAACTCCTGTTCCAATGTAGTGCCAAAGCTATGTTATAATAGACTCGAGACCTAAAAAGTTTACTCCTTATTAAAAGCTGTCCTAAAAGGTATTACACATTAAAAGATGAGTGTAGTTAGCATATACAAAATATTTTCCGGGTGAATCAAAGAGTTGTTGACGTAGATCATCTATATAACTGTGATACACCAGTGAAGAAGGAACTATACGAGCTTAAATTAGGTTCGAATACATCAGAAACGAATATTGCTTTTTCATAATATTTGGAACAAATAAGCGATGGGAGTGTTTAATTTGTATAAATATGACTGAGTAGCAAAAAATTTAAATAATACGCATGAAATGCACAGATTAAGCCAAGAGCATGCACCGACCTCAATAAGTGAAGCAGACATCGACATTGCAAGTCTGCATCATCCATACAAAAACTAGCAGCAGAGAGATACCAAAACACAAAAGCAGAGCCTGGATTGGCTTCCAGTTATGGTCACGTTGACTCAAACCGAAATTTTAGCCTGGAGTACTGTGACTGACTCTCGCAGCCGAAAGTTCCTGAGCACCGCGAGACATTACACGTGCGCATACACCAAGAAACATGCTACACAAAGTGAGGCTACGCAGTCTGTCACAGCTAGCATACTTCGGAAGGAAACGCATAAGCGGTAAGAAACCCGCCTACGTGCCTTTGAAACCAGCAGGAACGGTCAGCCGAACAGTTTCACACTCTCGTATAAAAAGAATCAACGCACATTTAGGGAAGAGTTTAAAGCGGTGCAAATGTTGTTTTTATGAAATAATTGTTAGAACTCACCCCTGTCACGTGTTCACGACGTCACTCCCCCAGCATTAGTTTCTTATTTCCGATTGTTTGCATAAGATTAGACGTGGTAGAGAACAAATTACATTACGTTTCTGAAGAGTGAGTCTTAATGCTATAGGAAAGCCACATGTCAATCATCTGAAACGATCAACGATCAGAAAATTTCTTCATCAGCGTGAGACGTAATCTTGAGGTTCTTAGCTTAGTATCATTAGGAAAAAATGGTCAAATGTGTGTGAGATCTTACGGGACTTAACTGCTAAGGTCATCAGTCCAAATGCTTAAACACTACTTAACCTAAATTATCCTGAGGACAAACACACACACCCATGTCCGAGAGAGAACTCGAACCTCCTCCGGGACCAGCCGCACAGTCCATGACAGCAGCGCCTAAGACCGGTCGGATAATCCCGCGCGGCAGTATCATTATGCATGAGGTGATATTCCGTTCTGCCATTTATATGGAATTATATATGACAATTTCGTTGTACCGCGTCAATGAAACATGGATCGATACCTTTGCTCTGTAATATATGCTCTTATAGTACTGTATTTCTGTTACACAGTCGATTTAGCAATGGATCGAAAGTACTTCTGATACGTTTTACTTGCTGAAAAGGTAATTCATCCGTTACTCAGATTTAGCGTTAAAAACTTACACGAAGAGATGTTACTTTACAATCTATTATGGAAGGAGGGAGGTAATATTATTAATAATGATCAAGAGTAGTGACCAACGTGATTCTCTTTATTACCGATAAACGCCCAGGATTTGACACTTCACGAATGCCAGTATGACAGTCCAGTTCACTGCACCATCAAGGATCCGTTCTGTGGTTCGAGTCGGTTCCAGCTGAATTCGTTCCTGCTTACTTAGTGTTAATTCGTGTTGCACTTTCCTCCTTCACCCGCTAGTACTTTTGTTTTACATTTCGTCTCTCACGGCTACTTGAATCCAGGTGGTATGGACTGTTTAAGACGGACATTGCTGTTTACTAGTTCTGTGAAATAAGATAATAGTTATTCTCGAAAATTGTTTTTGCCATTATTGTTTCCTGTATTTTATGGGATATATTTGCAATTAAGATCATTACCGTCAAGTGAGCCTACAAGCCGCTAAACGATATTCATCATCTGATATCCTTAATAAAATGGTACGTAAATATGCACTTTTTAATGTAACACGCTTCTCGCTGCACCTGGTTGATACATGCAACTATGCGTTTATTCGGGCGTTACACCTTAAACACCAATATTTAACGTAAAAAAGTTCTACCTCTTTTTTACATATCAGTTTTATGAACTGCGGGAATATGCCATAAAATAATTGGGAATAGACATTCTTGATATGTATATGAAAGATAAATGAGATCCATCATTTGGAAATGTCCACCTTTTGTATCATGCTTAGCAAGAATTAGTTGCTTAGTGGACCACACCGTGGTCGATAGATTAAGGTTTTGTTTAAAAACTCTGAAAAGAATTTAGCTGAAACATTTTTTTTCGAGCATTTATAGAGCATTTTCATACAACGTGTGTTTATGCGCCACACCCACTTTTCTGTCACCCATTTTTCTGCATGTATTTTATATCTTCATATACCCTACATTGCACGGCAGGGATATTTTTTTTTTTTTACTCCCGAGTGTGTTGGCTATCCTAGGCATGCAACGGTGGGTATTTTTTTGTTTCTGCTATTTGTAAACAACACGCTTTCAAACACGCAGTTAGTTTTCTTCAAGTGTGATTGCGAGTAGTTGTTATACTTAGGTTTGCAGTGTTCGTTTAGGTGTGTTTTGTTGTGTTTATTGTAGATGACGAAAAGTATAGGCATTTTCAAGAAACGACAATTTAGAGGAAACAAGTTTAGAAAGCATTCTGTACAAGATGTTATGTCGCCTGGCAACGATGTTTCTAATTGTAATTCATCAACAATTGCATCATCAAAGAATCATTCACCAAATAGTTCAAATCGCTCTGAGCGCTATGCGACTTAAATTCTGAGGTCATCGCCCCTACAACTTAGAACTATTTAAACCTAACTAAACTAAGGACATCAGATACATCCATGCCCGAGGCTGGATTCGAACCTGCGACCGTAGCGGTCGCGCGGCTCCAGACTGGAGCGCCTAGAACCGCTTGGCAACACCAGCCGGGAAGCTCTCACCATTTCAAGAGAGTTACAACGAACTTACAGTAAGTGACAAGGGGTGCAGTAACATTATTATAAATTTGAGAATATTATCAGATGTATTTTTTAAATTTGTACAATTTATACAGTATGCTGAGTCACAAAGTGTGAAAATTTGTGAGAGTGCCAGTGGAAGAAAATGCCTGGCAATTACTCTGGATTTAATTTGCACTAAATGCTCAGCTGTGATTTCATTTATGACCTTTTCAAAACCAGGTGCAAGTGGCCCTTATGAAATCAATACTATATTAGTATATGCCTTACGATCAGTTGGCAAGGGCATGGCTGCACGGAGAACGCTTTGTTCAGTGATAAACATACATCAACCACCAAATAAATTTGAAAAACTGACTGCAGTAATAGATAAAGCAGTATGTGCGGTCAGTAAGGAAAGCAGTGGAGGGAAGCACTGGAAGAAAATGATGTATTTTCGGATAATACAGTCGCACTTGATGGAAGTTGGAAGAAAAGAGGACATACATCTCTGAATGGAGTAGTGACTGCCAGTAAAGAGTTAGATGTGGAAATAAAGTCTAAATATTGCAAATGTGGTAAAGTCATAGAACATAAAGAACACAACTGTGTGATTAATTTCAGAGGAACAAGTGGTGGTATGGTACTTCATAGAGTGCAACAAATATTTCATCGGTCCATAGAAACAAGAGGCATACAGTACACCAAATATTTGGGCGATGGCATACAACAATGTGGCGAACTCTAAGCCATATGGATATGCAATTATAAGGAAAGTAGAGTAAGCACGCCACGTTCAAAAATGTTTGTGAGCAAGACTGAGAAAACAAACTGTCGCTCTGAGAGGAAAAAGAATATTAGAAGATGGAAAATTGTTGACAGAACAGGTTTGGTTAACTGAAACTGAAATAGAAAACTTGCATTTATACTATGGGCCGGCAATTAGGAGAAATATAGAAAATATGGAGGCAATGAAGAGAGATGTTTGGGCATATTCTTCCATAACTCCTCTACTGATGATAAGCCATGTCATGGATTGTGTACATGAGGAGAAAATTTGTGGTGCGAATACAAGAGGCCTCAGGCAACGGGAGAGTCTTATTCTCAGAAGCATTCTCTTTCTACTGCTATTATTACAGCAATTAAACGTATTTTAATAGACTTGGCTCATCCTGACCTTCTAAGAAATGTCTGCATGGGCAGACACAGAACCCAAATGAATGTCTTCAAAGCATAATTTCGAACCGTCTTCCTAAAACTGTATTTGTGGGCACGCATACAATGAAACTAGTAGTTAATTGTGGTGTTATTACTTTCAATTACGGTAATATAGGAAGGCGTTGGGTACTGAAAACTCTGGGAATTAATCCTGGTGAAAATATGAGCACTGGGCTGCAACTCTCCAATAAAATAAGGATAGCCAATTGAGACAGGTCTGCATCTAATATGGCGAAGAAAGTAAGACAAATATCCAGGAAGGTGAAAAAGAAGCTGTAAGGCCTGCTAGAGGCCGTCATAATCAGCAGGACAGTTTTAATGAACTGTAAGTAACAAATTTCAAAGGTGTTTTCTTTAAAGTCAATTTCCTGTAAACTATTATTTTCAGTACATATGGCCCATTATTTCAGAAACTATCATAGATAATTGACTGAAATTTTTGGAGACTCTGCACTGAATAATAAGCCACTTATGGTGCTAAATTCATTAATATTCCCCTATTAGGAAGTTCACAAAAACATATTTTATGCAGAAAAAATTAATATTTTTGTTAATAAATTAAGAAAGTATTTCTTAAAGACTATAATATGAACAAAATAGATTTTAGTACAGTTGACTCTATTATCATAACGTAACATATGGTAAAAATATTAAGGTCTTGCATCGAATAGTTTTTTTCTGAAATGGGTCAAATACTTCCCTAAATTAACATGGGTTATATAGGCAGGGGATGGTCACCATAAATTTAATGGTACACCATAAAATGAATCAAGTCTCGGGATGTAAAACACACACATACGTGTATGTTTGCATTTAAGGTTCATACTATCTTCTACCCTACTGTATAAATTTCAACCAGATTTGGTACACTTAAAACTCATTGTCTGGAAAGACGTAGCGTGGCTGTGGAAGTGTCTACCTTCCACAGAGGAAAAGGGTTTGTAACGCCTGATATCTAGGCTGACCTGCATGACTGATGTGTTGTGTATGTTGTATCAGAATTGTTCCAGGGGTTATATGTGCAGATGAGCAAGGAATGGAAGGGAGCAAGGAGAAGATGGATAGAGAGAGTGAGGACAAGAAGATGGACAGAGAGATGGGTGAAGTAGACTGGAGTAAATAACTGCCTGGATAGTGCCGGGTATTTAGCTGTTGCAGAAATAAAACTACTCACAAAATACAGCATGTGTCTTAAGATATCTTAATCCATGCTCCTGTAGTAACGTCATCTTCATCAGGAATATACGTCATAAAAGTTAGCCTGTCTATCTCATCGTACATGAAATACTTTCCACGTCGGTTATTTATTTTGACAACCCAGTACTGTGTAATCCGTGATGAGCTGATCAAGTATTGATCTGTAAATTTTCTGCGGAGTTGAAGAACCACGTCCATAAATACCGAGTGTCAATAGCTGTAACCACAGTTTCGGGAACCACAACGGTTTTGCAGTCATTTCGTGGTTTTAGGCTGAGCCACGAGGTCAAGAACCGGCATAAGCAAGAGCACAGTGAAAAAAGACAACAGAGGATACCCGCCGTGTGCCGCACTCGGGCTTGCAGCGTGTACACCGCACGGAAGCGCCATTAATTCCGCCCAGTGCACGACATTGCAGCCAAAATCAACGACCACGTACCCGTCGATACAACGTATCAATTGACTCGGAGCACCTTCCCTTTAATGCTCGGTGTCGGCCGGAGTGCAAGAGTGTTCCCAGAAATCCACTGACATTTAACTACAACTCCACCAGTTTGTTATGTACTTGTGTCTGGCACACAGAATGGAAGATTTGCTCAGTAAGATTGAATTGGAAAAGCAAATATATGCCGTCAGCTGTACAGCTGTATGTTTATTCTCTACCAATTTGACGGTTACAATCATCTTCAAGGAGAACAACAGTCTAAACCTGGAGAAAATAAACATAAAATTGTACAGCAGTTGGCTCAAATATACTCTTTCCAAATTATAGAACAGCTGTAGACAATGCCCTACGAAATGATTCGAGTACCTTGCCTTTCACTTACGTGTGGGGTACCGCCAAAATTTAATATTCCCGAGGTGGAGGATAGACGTTGAACACTCCATTGATGAAGATGTCATAAGCAACGGAGTACAAGCTTATGTTGTGACACGAAGGAAGCCCAGGTGTGTTAAATTCAATACTAACAATTTGACAATTGATATAGAACTGTTGGAAAGTGAGGGAGAGAATGACTGAAAGCGCAGAAAAAGAATCATTTCAGTAAGAGTTGTGGTAATATTGTTACATGTTCTCGGGAAACACCTCTAAACAGTCAGCTGCCTTTGCAATCTGGATAATGTGCAAGGCGGCCAGTATCGACAACAAGTTTTGTCTCGGAAAAAGCAAGGACAATGTTAACTGACAGGACTATTACAGTTGCTATTGATAATCTTAGAGTTCACAATATATTATGTTTTTAATACAGTGAACTGTAGTTTAGTTTACAGGGTGATTTAATATGAAAGTGTGGTTCCTTATCTTCGAAAACTTTCTGCAGTGTGCAGTTTTCATATCGCTGTGGGAAGATAGGGCAAACATTTATTCTTTGTCTTAGCGTCATGTGTCTCTGTGAATTATTTGCGGAGCAAAAACTTTTAGTGCAGTCACGTAATAAATCAGGGGCATCTGTCAAAATTTTCATACTGTTAAACAAAAATTTTAGAGTATTTTTATTTTTGGCCCATTAATGCATTCGTTTAGCTCAGAAAATCTATAAAATGAACTTACGCTTGGATGGAACAGCAGCGCTCAGAGTTAGAGAGAAAGCTCAAATACATTTAAGCAAACAGAAGTTTCTTATAAGGAAGGAAACAGGCACAGTGTGTTCCTACGAACGGTTCCGTCCTTGCAATTGCCAGAATAGATTAATAGGAAACCAAAGCAGGATGGTCCGATGGTGTTTGTTATCCCATTACTTCTGCAAGCAAGCACAAAGTTCCCACCACTGTGTCATCTTTTCCGCTGTTTGATATTAATCAGAAGTAGTTTGACAACAACAGCAACAACAATATTTCCAGATTTTATTCAGCATGGCGGCCTATTATACCTACAGTTATGGACAGTAGCCATGTGAACACGTGAATGTACTTAATATGGCTATATGTACAGTAGCATTTCACCCCAAAACGACTGCGCCAGTGTAGCGTCAGTGACACCAAAACAAATAAATAATGCATCATCCATAACGGTCTTTATTAGAACATTCAAACTGAACACTAAACTCTGCTATAACTTAAGAGTGGTATGGAGAGCTTCCGTTAAATGTCAGATCCTGTAAAGTGACATAACTTTGATAGTTCCTATTACAGGTACGTATCTACCAATCTGTATTGTGAGATAGCTTCCTGCAGGTCCACTGTCCTGGCAGTATCATCATTTACTGACGATTGCGGCAGGAGGTAACTCGCTGGTGTCTTGGCATGGGCATCTAACTGTTAATTTGCTATTTTCACTGAGAACTGGTCTTAGATTGACTGTAGAAGCATGGCAGCGCTAGTTGCAGCATCACGCGGAGAATACACTCGGTCCACATGATTGTCTGCCGCCGGCACTGATAACAGTCTACTTGCTCATTGGCTCTGCGCATAATGTCTTTAGGGGGCTGAATCGTGTCTGTGGGAGGCGTGGCAGTTCTGATCTGTCAGTTGTTTCGTCGTATTAAAGTGGTCGTCACTGTCATCGTTGTCAAAGAGTAGCACCTGCTGATTATGCAACCGGTTACACCTCATGGAACCACAAGATGACGCCTGTCAGTACCTGAGCGCGTAACATCCCTTCCCCCCACGGAAATGAAAGAGAAGCACGTTCGATTGGGTTCGCAACCGCGACAAACGTGGCAACCATCTCGTCCCCAGTCATCGGTTGACACAGCAGGTCGAGGCAGCGAAGTGACGAACCACCTCCTCCTTCACTGTGGGAAGATGGGACTATGGCACATGGAACTCATGAGGGTTCTGTGATGGGCACGGAACACAAGAACTGATAAACAGGCATAGATGAGCGATAGTGACGTAAGGACAGCGGGTGCACTCTGGTTCGCCCACTCACAGGGATGCGAATGTCCAGACGAAGTGCTAGTATGATGAAGGAGGGCAGCAACGTGCGCCAGGAGTGTTACAGTGGCGGTGTGCAGGCCTGGACAGAATGTGCTTCCTGTTGATCTCGGGAGACCCACCTGGTGAGATTATGGAAGGAGACCAGAATGGAAGAGTGACATCAGCTCGAAGAATTGCAAGAGCCAGGAACTTTATGAGGGCTGGTGACAGAGGAAGCTGTCACTGGGTCCGTCTGAGGTGCCGTTGTGGTGGCATACACAGTCAGTTGTGGCAGACGACGGAGAGTACCAGAGCTTGGAGTGAGCATTGGCATCCATTACTATGGTGGGATCACTCATCAAATCATGTGGGCGAGAAGAGCTGGTGGGAATATCCGTGGGTCGTCCTGGCGCATGATGTACTGTTCTCTGGTGGAGGCTTCCAGATCGAGTATCCAATTTGTGTCTCAAGAGGCCCAATGAAGTGGAATCGGGGATGGAGACTGTGTGGTACCAACTTCAGTCACATCCAAGATCCGTATTGGTGGGCACTTGAATTGCTGACACAGAAACTCAGACACAGGAGAAGATCAAAGCCCAATATTGTAGATGACGTGCGCGAGCGTGTGAATAGGAACTGTGCTAGCACTCTAATTAAACGGTACCGTACATGCACACGACAACTCATGCGAAGCTGCACTTAATAGTCACTATAATTTATGAGAGTAGCTGATCAAAATAATGACGCAGAACTAATTCAAACGTAAGTAGCCGCATTAATAACAGACTTAGAAGACCCAGTATGGCATCAACTAATTGACCAGGAACTGCGGCCACGGTAAGATGAATAGAATTAAAAAAGAACATATAGTCTTATCACTACCCACAGTCCATATAATAAAACTGAATTTACGATGTGTACAGGCTAATATGCAAGACATTATTAATAATTCTGAAGGTTTAAATAATATATGTTCCTTATTAGACATCAAAGTACAAGAAATGCAAAATAGCTGCCTTAAATTATAAAACACTAAAATTCTAAAGGCTCTAAGCACTATGGGACTCAACATCGGAACTCATCGGTCTCCTACACTTTGAGCTACTTAAACCTGACTAACCTAAGGACATCACACATCCATGCCCGAGGTAGGATTCTAAACTGCTTCCGCAACAGCAGTGCTGTTCCGGAGTGCGGAGCCTAGAACCGCTCGGGCACAACGGGGCAGTAATAAAATACAGATTTTGTTTCCTTTCTCTTCTGCTAGAAACTGTACACAAATTGCAATTTGTTTATCACAATGATACAATCAATTTGTTGCTGGCAATATAGTTAACATAAGTTGTATTTTTCAGTAAAAATCATACCCTACAATATAATAAAAAATTGGCTAAATTTAAGTACAAAATACTGCTAAAATATAGTTCTACGGTACCGAGGGGAGGGCTAAGGTGTAGCTTTGGCAGTTCTGGTAGGAGAGCACTCCGCTCTGGAGCAAAAGATTCACTGAGGGTAAATATTTATTGTACCCGAGCAGTACGAGTTTGACAATGCATTTGGGACCATACAAAATTCATAAATAAAAATATGCCAAAGGTACACAGGAATGCAGGCTTTTTCGGCAAAAATCTGTAACGAAACATTCTCCGGTAGTCGGGTAATGGCGTTGCGCTGTTGCAAAGTTTCGACGGGTTTTCGATACGCAATCTACAGCCCGGAGAAACACCATTAGGTAACGAATGGAAACAACCCGACTCCATACCTCGGTGGGTAATCAGCGGAGGCACAGTACATTATGTAACTGAAGGGAGGGGGGGGGGGGGTGAAGGAAGAAAGTGGAAATGACGACGAGTGACAGTATAAACTAGTGGCCATTAAATCGCTACACCACGAAGACGAAGTGCTACAGACGCGAAATCCAACCGACAGGAAGAAGATGCTGTGATATGGAAATGATTAGCTTCATTCACCCAAGGCTGGCGCCGATGGCGACATCTACAACGTGCTGACATAAGGAATCTTTCCAGCCGATTTCTCATAGACAAACGGCAGCTGACCGGCGTTCCCTGGTGACACGTTAGTGTGATGCCTCCTGTAAGGAGGAGAAATGCATACCATCACGTTTCCGACTTTCGTATTGTAGCCTATCGCAATTGCGGTTCATCGTATGGCGACATTGCTGCTCGCGTTGGTCGAAATTCTATGACTGTTACCAGAATGTGGAATCGGTGGGTTCAGGAGGATAATACGGAACGCCGTGCTGGATACCAACGGCCCCGTACCACTAGCAGTCGAGATGACAGGCATCTTATGCGCATGGCTGTAACGGATCGTGGAGCCACGTCTCTATCCCTCAGTCAACAGATTGGGACGTTTGCAAGACAACAACCATCTGCACGAACATTTCGACGACGTTTGCAGCAGCATGGACTATCAGCTCGGAGACCATGGCGCTGGATCACAGACAGGAGCGCCGATGATGGTTTACTCAGCGACGAAACTGGGTGCACGAATGGCAAAACGTCATTTTATCGGATGAATTCAGATTCTGTTTACAACATAATGATGGTCGCATCCGTGTTTGGCGACATCGCGGTGAACGTGCGTTGGAAGCGTGTATTCGTCATTGCCAAACCATCGTATTACCTGGCTTGATGGCGTGTGCGATTGATTACGCGTCTCGGTCAGCTCTTGTTCGCATAGACGGCACTTTCAACAGTGGACGTTACATTTCACATGTGTTACGACCCGTGGCTCAACTCTTCATTCGATCCCTGCGAAATCCTACATTTCAGTAGGATAATGCACGACCTCCTGTTCCAGTTCCTGTACGGGCCTTTCTGGCCAGCACATTCTCCAGGTCTCTTACCAATTGAAAATGTCTGGTCAATGGAGGCCGAGCAACTGGCTCGTCGCAATACGCCAGTCACTACTCTTGATGAACTGTGGTATCGTGTTGAAGCTGCATGCGCAGCTGTACATTTACACAGCATCCAAGCTCTGTTAGAGTCAATGCCCAGGCGTATCAAGGCCGTTATTACGGCCAGAGGGGGCTCTTCTGTGTACTGATTTCTCAGGATCTAATCACCCAAATTGCGTGAAAATGTAATCTCATGTCAGTTCTAGTATAATATTTTTGGCCAATGAATACCCGTTTATCATCCGCATTTATTCTTGGTGTAGCAATTTTATTGGCCAGTAGTGTATATAGGACGGGGCATGATCGCGGGATCTCGTACTTACTAGGCAGTTGCCATAAACCTTGCACCAACTGGACACTGTGTTTGTCTCAGATGCACCGACTACCTCGGCACGCTCCCCCCCCCCCCCCCCCCCCCCCCATTTCCACAGTCCCTGACCATGTTCGCCAATTTTAGATGCGCACTGGTGGCCGAAAGTGATTATGCATACACAATGAAGATTGGGGAATCATTCCCCTTCGAGTCGAATCAACTATAAAAAAAAAATTCAAATGTGTGTGAAATCTTATGGCATTTAACTGCTAAGGTCATCAGTCGCTAAGCTTACACACTACTTACATTATCCTAAGGACAAACACACACATCCATGACAGAGGGAGGACTCGAACCTCCACCGGGACCTGCCGCAAAGTCCATGACTGCAGCGCCTTAGACCGCGAATCAGTTATGTGAATATATGCATACAACATACAGTATCATCGAAGATCATTGGTATAAACGATGTCTGGAAGGTGTCGAGTTGAAGTCGAAGACCTAGCTGCGAGCGGTAACGCAAACTCCGACCTTGCAATCCACTGGCCGCTGACGTGCATTCAGCAGGGATGTTTATCGTTTTCAAGGTCACCGCAGTCGCATCAGCGTGAAGACTTGTGGCCCTCGCGGGGCCGCCTTCCATTAAGCCGCTGACCACACGCGTACTGAGTTCGCCGCGGGCTGGAATCGATATCGCGACCCCCCGCCTCGGCGTCGCCGCTGCAGGCTGCGCGCCGCGGCGGGCCATTTGCTCGCGCCGCACCGCTCTACACTGCACTAGACTACACTACGCCACACTAACGCCCGCCCGCTACACGCTAACGGCTGCTGCGTGGCGCAACCGCCGTCCATTAACCCGGGGCCGCGCGCTACACAGCCGCCGGCGCCGCTGGCCTGGATTCCGCTGCGAGAGAGCAATCGATAGAGCGACGGCGCGCCGTTAATAGCGGGATGCGGCGCCGGATGAACTCGTGTTCCCACAGCGCGGCTCAGCCGGCCGCTCGCGCTCCGGTTCAAAAATCCATCTCCATCGCGGCGCATCATACGGCGATCGCGCTTTACTGCCGGCGGCGGCGCGCACGCCTCTACCGCATCAATCACGCACGCACGCTGTTCTCGTGTTTCAGAACTCTCTGCCCCACCGGCGGCAGTGATGCAAGAGCGGCTCAGCCACAGAGTACTCATAGAAGGTTTGATTATCCAGTGAGAGACACCAACTTCAACATTGGGTAGGAACGACAATGACTGAAGAAAGTACAACTTCAAAAACGATAAACATAGATTTATGAAATTTCGAGCGTTCATTTGGCTCGGTTACATATTTAAGTGCTTAACATTGCAATATCACAGTTTATTGTAAGCGCGAGATAAGCCATTAGCACATATCAAGTATTGCTACATTAATAACAGATATGAGGGTGAGTCAAGTGTTCAAGTGGCTCTGAGCACTATGGGACTTCACGTCTGAGGTCATCAGTAACCTAGACCTTAGAACTACTTAAACCTAACTAACCTTAGTACATCATACACATCCATGCCCGAGGCAGGAATCGAAACTGCGACCGTAGTGGTCGCGCGGTTCAGACTGAAGGGTCTAGAACCGCTCGGCCACAATTGAAATCCTTAAAAAATTTTAAAATATTATTTATTGTGCAGAGGTGGTACAAAGCTGCATCACTTTTCAACATAATCTCCCACACGCTCGATGCAAGTCCTCCAGTGCATACAACGTGCACAAATTCCTTTAGAAAAAATTTTTTTTTGGTAGTCCGCGCAACCACACATGCAGCGCGTGGCGTAACTCTTCATCAGAACGGAACTTCATTATTCATGATTAGTCTTTCCGTGGTCAAACCATATGGAAATCACTTGGGGCAAGGTCTGTTGAGTATGGTGGATGAGGAAGACAGTCAAAATGCTGGTCTGTGACTGTTGCAACTGTTGTACGGTCAGTGTGGGTCCTTGCATTGTCATCCTGCAAAAGAACACCTGCTGACAACAATCCAAGTCGCTTTGATTTGACTGCTGGCAACAAGTGGGTTTTTAGGAGATCTTTGTATGGTGAACTGGTGACAGTGGTCCCTCTAGGCTTGAAATGCTCCTAAATGGTTGAGCACTATGGGACTTAACATGTAGGGTCATCAGTTCCCAAAAAATTAGAACTACTTAAACCTGACTAACCTAAGGACATCACAAAACATCCAGTCATCACGAGGCAGAGAAAATCCCTGACCCCGCCGGGAATCGAACACGGGAACCCGGGCGTGGGAAGCCTGAACGCTACCGCACGACCACGAGCTGCGGACTGCTCCTAAATGACCTCTTTTTCGTCCCAAAAGAGAGTCAGCATAACCTTCTCTGCTGATGGTTCTGTTCGAAACTTACTTTGTTTGGGTGATGAGGAGTGGCTCCATTCTTTGCTCTCTCTCTTCGTTTCCGGTTGGTGGAAGCGAACCCAGGTTTCGTCCCCAGTAATGATTCTTGCAAGGAAGCCATCACTTTCTCGTTCAAAGCGTCGAAGAAATTCTTCACAAGCATCAACACGGCGTTCTCTCATTTTAGGAGTTATCGGCCGAGGCACACATCCTGCAGACACTTTGTGAAACTGGAGCACATCACGCACAATGTGGTGTGCTGATCCATGACTAATCTGTAAACGTACTGCAATGACATTCAGTGTCATCCGGAGGATTTCCTTCACTATGGCTTCAACTGCTACAATGTTCTGTGGAGTCACAACTCGTTGTTCCTGACCTGGGCGAGGACCATCTTCTACCGAAGTCACACCATTACCGAACTTCCTACTCCATTCGTAGACTTGCTGCTGTGACAAACATGCGTACATGCATCACCATACTGGACCTTAATTTGTCGATGAATTTAAATAGGTTTCAAGACTTCACTACGCGAAAACCGAATAATAGAACGCTGTTCTTCCCGGGTTCAAGTCGCAAGTATTGATACTGCGACGGTATCTGTGCATCTCCTCTATGCTGCCACCTACAGGCCATTCCGCACGCCGTTTGTAGCACGCTTACCGCCTTACAGGATAACGGCGCGAAATTTTGATTTTTTATTACAATTTTAAGGTTTTCATTTGACTTTCCCTCGTATAACCGGCAGAACGTTGACTGAGAGCATGCAGATGTGCATGCATTGTTTTGTACAGCTACCGGATGACACTTTGTGGGTGGAGTTTCGCGACTGTAGCGCTTGGTCGGTGAGTACAGGGATGGTTAGTGCTTTTTGTGGATGGCGATAGATTTGTCGTCCGAAGATGTCCCATATGTGGCCCATTGGAGAGTGATCTGGTGATGGAGCAGGCCAAGGAAAGATATCGACATATTGGAGAGGATTTTGCGTTTGAACGGCATGTGGGCGAGCATTATCCTGTTGGAAAACACTCTCCCCCCCCCCAAAGAATGCTGATCATGACCGGCAGCACAGTTGGTTGAATTACAAGACTGACGTACAGTTTTCTTTCCGGATGCGTGGGATGAACTGGAAAGTGTTCCGAAATCGCACCCCAGATCACAACTCCAGGATTACGACCAATGCGTCCAGCTTGCAGATGCATTGTTTGCAGCAGGTTCTCCACTGGCCTCCTTCCAAGTACACATGGCCACCACTGGCACCGAGGCTTCCGCCTTTCATCAGAAAACACGACAGACCTTCACCCTAGAGATCTCTCGTTTGACACCACTGAAGTCGTAAATAGCAGTGGTTTCGTGTCCTTGAAGTAACCTGTTTGTAACAGGGGGTTGTGTTATTGTGGAGCCAACTGCTACAGAACCAGTACGATGCGCCAGTGTCGTAAGCCAAACATGATGGTTTTCGCTCTCGGTAGCGCTTCGTCGTCAGGAGCTTGGTCTTTTTGCCAGCGCACATTCTCGTGACCGCAGCTGCCACCACTGATGTGCACTGGCTACATTCGTGACAAGTCCTTCCGCAGTATCACTGCAATAATTCCACCTTCTCGTAGTCCTATTACACGACCTCGCTCAAACTCAGGGAAGTGCTGATAATGGCGTCTTTGCCGCCTTAAAGACATCTTGATTAACATCAGCTTACCAAGTCCAATCTCAAAGGCAACAAGTTCAAGACCGCTACAGTGTGTATTTAAAGCAAACTTGAATTGAAATCTCATGTTGGCCAAAGTAGAGCCACTCTTATTAGATTGGCCCAAAACACGGTTACCAACTGTCGTTTCTCTATCTTGCTGTTTCAGTTTCATTCGCCAGTCTATTTATAAATCATTATCAACGTACATACTCTTCAACCCACACTATAGAGTATTACAGAGGGTACGTCGTACGACTCCTAGCGATTTTCGATCTTATTCCGTTAATGAACAAGAGAAAAATGTCCCTATACCTTTGTACACAACTGGCCATTAAAGCTGCCACACCACGAAGAAGATGTACTACAGACTCGAAGTTTAACCGACAGGAAGAAGGTGCTGCGATATGCAAATGATTAGCTTTTCAAAGAATTCACACATGTTTGGCACCGGTGGCGACACCTACAACGTGCTGACACGAAGAAAGTTTCCAACCGATTTTGATGCACAAACAGCAGTTGACCGGCGTTGCGTGCAGAAACGTTGTTGTGATGCCTCGTGTGAGGAGGATAAATGCGTACCATCACGTTATCGAGTTTGATAAAGGTCGTATTGCAGCCTACCGCGATTGCGGTTTATCGTATCGCGACCTTGCTGCTCGCGTTGGTCGAGATCAAACGTTTGTTAACAGAATATGGAATCGGTGGGTTCAGGAGGGTAACACGGACCGCCTTTTTGGATCCCAGTGGCCTCGTATTACTAGCAGTCGAGACCACAGGCATCTTACCCGCATGACTGTAACGTATCGTGCAGCCAGGTCTCGATCCCTGGGTCAACAAATAGCGACGTTTGCAAGACAATAACCATCTGCACGAACAATTCGACGGCATTTGCGGCAGCATGGACTATCAGCTCGGAGACCATGACTGCCGTTACCCTTGACGTTGCATCACAGGCAGGAGCACCTGCGATGGTGTACACAACGACGAACCTGGGTGCGCGAATGGCAAAACGTTATTTTCTCGGATGAATCCAGGTTCTGTTTACAGCATCATGATGGTCGCATCCGTGTTTGGCGACATCGTGTTGAACGCACATTGGAAGCGTGTATTCATCATCTCCATACTGGCGTATCACCCGGCGTGATGGATTGGGGTGCCATTGGTTGCACGTCTCGAACACCTCTTGTTCGCATTGACGGCACTTTGAACAGTGGACGTTACATTTCAGATGTGTTGCGACCCGTGGCTCTACCCTTCATTCGATCTCTGCGAAACCCTACATTTCAGCAGGATGATGTACCACCGGTTGTTGCAGGTCCTGTACTGGCCTTTCTCGATACAGAAAATGTTCGACTGCTGCCAATGGCCACCACATTCTGCAGATCTCTCACTAAACGAAAACATCTGATCAATGGTGGCAGAGCAACTAGTTCGTGACAATACGCTAGCCACCACTCTTGAAGAACTGTGGTGTCGTGTTGAAGCAGCATGGACAGCTGTACCTCTACACGCCATCCGATCTCTGTTTGACCAAATGCCAAGGCCGTTATTAGGCCTGAGTTGGTTGTGCTGGGTACTCATTCCTCAGGATCTATGCACCCAAATTGCGTGAAAATGCAATCACATGTCAGTTCTAGTATAGTATATCTGTCCACTGAATACCCGTTTATCATCTGCATTTCTTGTTGGTGTATCGATTTTAATGGTCAGTAGTGTATGTGCCCCAGTCCCTCTCACTTTCTTCTCGTGAGTCGCATATGAGATATAGGATACAGATAATAGAATGTTCGCAGAGTCCACCTGGAATAACGGTTGTTTGCACTATGTGTAAAATGTTTTCGGTTACCCTATGGATCGTCAAAACCGACTGGCTAAAACTGGCACCGTTTAAAAAAGGAGTAATTTTTAGCCGTAAAATTTGCATAGGTTTGAAATATTGCGTTGTTATACAAATGGGAAATTGGAAAAGCAGTCAGTGCTATTTTCACAGTATAGTTCACAGAAACAATCAAATAACACATTACGTTATAACTGCTACAGCACAGCTGAGATAATAATATTCCTGTAGCCATGTGTCTTGGCTTAAGGTACTCGCGTACGTGAATTGTGAAAGACTTTCTCCCATCCAGTCTATATGGTTCATTCTTGTTGTCGTTGGCTACAACTTGCACTGCAGAATGGCACGGACCCTAGTCCGGAAGTATTTTTACAAAGTGACATAGCACTGAAGTCGAATGCTTCATTTGCTTTAAAGCGTTATAGCTGTGAAATAATAAAAGTGTAGGAAAGTTAAGTTAAGAGTTATAAATTAAAAACTTGACACAGAATAAAAATGAAAAGTACCTGATCTGATTCAATAAAATCTTTCCAGTTTATAAACCGCCTCACTTACATTAAAACACTCGAACTTTCAACGGGTGTTTCCCCCATCGTCATCAGGAGTTAAAATCAGCCAGTAAAGCGAAAGACTCCGACGGCTCAGCTTATCTGCTGGCTGTCTGCACAATATACTTTTTTTATCTGCTATTAGCCCTAGATAACGGGCTAATTATTATTTTTAACTAACAAATAGCGGCACGATACACGTTACAACGTGATTGTGGAGCACAGCATCAAAAAATTAGAAGAAGTAGGAGAATAATAGCGATTTTTTGGTAGTGTCCTGCTATACCACCACGACTCTCTGGATGGTCATATATTTTCTGTGTGTTATAAGAAGTTTGTTTTATTAGTTGTGCTGAATATTTTTCTTGTCAATATGTTGTAAAATTACAAAAAACTATAGGTTATTTACGGAAGAGAATACGCATGGAATGTTAACATTTTGTATGTAGAGACGCTGGTGTAGTCAGGGAAATGATATCGTCAAAGAGTGTAATAAAAAGTAAATGCATTATCGTCGGGAGTGCGAGAGCGCCAGAAAAGTAGCAGTTCGGATTCGAGAGGAAACGGTTGGTGTCTTTCGTTGGGTATATTCACCAATGTGGCTATGCAAAAGTGCGGGGATAGAAACTCTTTTTCCGAAGTGCGGTGCAGTGAAAACTGATATGGTTGGTTTGGGGGATGTTTAATATGGGAAAGCTATGGCACTTATTGAGCACAGTACAAATGCAGCAAGAGTAATTCACATAACATCAAGAGTAGTGTGGACCTTTGTTATTGGCTATGGAATGGTAAGAAGATCAACCAGTGCCCGATTTTACCGCTAAGTGAAGCCACTCGACAAACCAACTGTATCATAAAGTGAGGTAAAAACTATACTTTTTATAACTAGCAGTTGCTGACCAGAGTAGTTGGAACTTTATTGCTTCAATAACATTGTTGTCTGCATATTGTCACGTACATAATTTTCTTAAGTCATCATCGAAGTAGTATCCATGCTATCCCTTTGAACGGAACGAGATAATGCGAAATTAAACTGAATATGAAGTGAATATTAATTTATTAGATTATCAAAACATAATTTTTACACCATTTGGGCAATTACATAATAATGAAATCTTTGGATACATTATGAATAATATCAGAAATAGAATGATGCAAACTCCTTTATTAACTCATTTGCTAAAACATAGAGTAACTCTCATAATAAAAAATTTGTTATAAAACTTTAGGTAACTTGGACACTGAATATCATTGTCAAAGCACAGTTCTCATTTATAGCTTGTAGCATAATTTATACCTTTTATAACAAAGAAATATCATAATAACTGCCTGCTTAATGACCGCCCTTACCAATGAGTAAATTCAAACAATCTTTCAACTTGCTACAATTACGGCAGTCAGTATTACGGAGAGTAACGTAACAAAAAGGTTCTGTCCACAACCAGTAAACCATCTTACTGTTAATGATCTGTGAAAATTTATATAATACTTCATATGTGTTCGCTGTTTGATTATTAATTCACTGCTCTGACATGCTTGGTGTGAAGTACTTGAAATTGTGCGTTAGGTAATGTTCCTACGTCATGACGCCAATTAACTATTCTTCCGCAAGACTGCTTACGAGTATTAAGTTCAGTTTCAGTTTAATTATTCTTGTTGCGGTGAGGAAGTGGCGACCGTTGGTTAATTAGTTAATGACATAGTTTGAAAACATTTTCCCCAAATTTTCCACTAACTACTATGAATTGAAAATCGTTTTACTTAATAAAAATATATAAATTTAATCAAACTTTGTTTCTAATCGCCATTGCTAAAGTACTGAGCAGTGGCTATCGATTATAACTTCATCTACTTCTCTCGGTTTTGCATTATTTTGCTGAGTAGATGCATTTTCCCTATAGATTATGGACTTCAGGAACACGGTCATATAGAAAAACCTAATTAGTAATTTTTTCTAGAAAAGTAGCTTTTCTATAAAAGTACCGGAAGGAGGACGGACAAGGTTTCTTTTATTTCCCCATTTACTGAAGCGCCACAAGAATTGGTACCGGCATTCATATTCAAATACAGAAATAAGTAAACAGACAGAATACAACGCTCCGGTCGGCAACGCTTATATAAGACAAGTATCTGGCGCAGTTGTTGGACCTATTACTGCTGCCACAATGGCAGTTATAGAGATGTGAATGAGTTTGACCGTGGTGTTATGGTCGGCGCATAGCGATGGGAGACAGCTTCTCCGATGTATCGAAGACCGAGAGAAGTACATGAAGTTATAACCGAATCCCCACTGCTCAGTACTTTAGCAATGACGAGTAGAAAAAAAGTTCGATTAACTTCATGTATTTTAATTACCTAAACTAATTTTAATTAACAATACATAGTGAAAAATTTGGAAAGAAGATTAACATACTATATCATTAAATGAATAAGCAACGTTCGCCGCTTCCTCATAGGAACGAGAATAATTAAGTTTAATTGAACTTTATACTCGTAAGCAATCTTACGTAGCAATAGTTATTGGGGTCATGACGTAGGAACAGTACCTAACTTTCAAGTATTTCGCACCACACATTCCACAGTATTCAAATAATAATCAAATAGTTAACACATATAACATATCATATTGATTTTCAAAGATCAATAACAGTAAGATTGTTTACTGGCTGTGGAATGAAATTTTTGTTACGTTACTCTCTGTAATACTGACTGTCGTAATTGCAGCAAGTTGAAAGATTGTTTGAATTTACTCATTGGTAAAGGCTGTCATTAACCTAGCAGTTATTGTGATATTTCTTTGTAATGATAATTATAAATTATGCTATAAGCTATAAATTATAACTATGCTTTGACAATGAATTTCAGAGGTGCGACCGGAAATTGATCCCTCAAGAACAGGACGAACGACGACTGAAGAGAATCGTTCTACTTGACAGAAGTGCAACCATTCCGCAAGTTGCTGAAGATTTCAATGCCGAAATGTTTATTCGTAAAATTTCTGTAGCTTTGAAATATTGGGTTGTCATAGAAACTGGGGCAAGCCATCAGTTGTCTTTTAATGTCAACGTCTACTGTTAGAAATTAGCAGTTAGCACACGACGTGACAATCGCTGCCGCACTGTTGAGACAAGTATGTTGCTGTGCGGCGTGGTCTATTAGACGATGCATGTGCAAGTGTTCTTTGTAGGACTTGCCTCAACCTGGCCTAAACGGTAGTTTTTCGCTGTCGTCCTCGGATATCGGGTGAATTGCAGAGGGGCATCATCCCTAGTTTGGACGTATTTTACGATGTACGATAGCAACCAAGTAAAATTCTTCATTTGCTTTAAATGATTAAAAGAAAAGGGAGGCACAAAAAGCTCCTGACATCATGTAATGAGAAAACGAGCACAATATACCTTGAAAGGGAAGGTACATTTTATGGATATAACTTTATTGGAGTGCAATAAACATGGCATAATAATTGAATCCTTAATTTTGTGGCTGCATCAGGGTGAAAAACTGATAGGATACAAAAATGACGATGTAGGCAAGTCATCAATTGTCGCTGCACCAGTTTCCATCAAGTTCTCATACTTTGCTAGAGATAAAGAGACCATTTCCTACGTCAGCCTCAGCCGCATATCAGGAATGTGATATCCTGCTCCTTTATCTTCATTAAAATATTCCAATCTCTTCTCATAGTCCTCGAATATTAGCAATAAAAAAATCTGTTATTTCGGAAACCAGTTGTTTTTGGGTTGTTTTAACGTCAAACTGGAGAATCTGTGCAACCGAAAACCAGCGATAGCCACCATCCATATCTCGAGATAAGATTTGGCAGTGTTTTTACAGCTATTGTAATTCAAAACGTATTCAAAATTACCCTACAGATGTTCAACATTACATGATCTCAGTTTCCTGTAATCCCGGTCACTTTCATCCCATAAGATTTCAATGGGCCTGTAGGCAGATGACTGATTTTGCCAAATCATATCCCACACATTTCTCTTCTCTAATGACATCCCCATTGTTCTGCCGCAGAACAAACACGACACATAACTTCCCATATAAAGCTGCACTGTTGATCACTATCTTGCGGTACCTTTCCAACATAATGCTTCATTAATTCTCACTTAATCACCGACTCCATCACTCGCAATACAACCCCACACTATGTCCGTACCTGCACTATGCTGCACCTGTTTCGTCACACACTGACTCACTGAGTGTTCTCCACGAAGTCGAGGAACAGACATTCGACGATGGCTTCTGAATAATTTAAACTTAGATTCGTCCGTGAAAAACAGCTTTGACCATACATGACACACTAGTGCTTAAGCTGCGGCAGTCAATGCAAAATTTCACCCTCTTTTGTTTTCGTAATAAACATTTTTTGGCCACTATGAACCCCTTTAAACTTGTTCACGAAGACGGAGTTGCAACGTCGAGACAGAGATAGGAAATGTTCGCGTACTATTTACTTCCTTGCTAATTTAAAGAGAAGTACGAGTGCTCTGAAATTTACTCTGCAAACATATGAACTGATACCTCCTGTGGGATATTACTCGAGATCCTCCAGATGGCGAAATGCTTGCATTGGCACCCGTTAGCATGCACCACTGCATTGTTTACACCACTGTAGAACAGCCTTCCTGGTGCATACCTACAGTCACCGCAACATTTTCAGTTTAAATCTCCTGCTTCCGCCTCATTACGACATGATACGAACCTGATCCAGTATACAAACACACTGCTAGATGCACACAGTGTACTGTAAGCTAATGAGAACTGATTTCCACACAGACAGTTAAAGGAATGAGTGCTATTGGCATGGAATCGTCTTAGGAAAAGACATGCCATTGTTCTTTCGGATAATCACCAGCTTTCCTCTATACGAACAACCAGTGAATACACGATAAAAACATTTAGTATTTAGATATTTATGCTAGTTCTATCATCAGAACGGGAATAGGATTGAATAATGGGAATAAAATTCCTGTTCTAATCGAAAATCCATGGTTGTCGTAGGTGATAGATATCGAAAACGTCTGACCTGCGCTGTAAATTTATACGGCAGTATTTCGGAAGAACTACAACATTTATTTTCCAAATTCCACAAGAATTTTTATTCGTCTACACTTCCTTAAGGCCGAATTTGGTCAGATCAATGTTATGCTCCTATAGATCGATTATCGGCCTGTTATCCTGCTGGAAGAGTCTATCACCAGTGGAAGAAACTTCCAGAATAAAATGATGCAGGTGGTTCGCAGTAATGTTCGTGGACTTTACAGCTGCCACGATGCGTAATTACCATCAATGATGCAATGGTAGCCCAGATGGATGTCCTCAGTGGCATAGTACAGTTTACATCGGCCTGCGACTGTGGTGCAATGCAAGTTCCCGTTAGCCGTTCACCTGTATGACGGTGTGCCTGGGCACGACAATCAGCCTAGTGTTCAAGAAACGTTACGCCCAGGCGACCAGTCCCCATTGATCCGTGGTTAGGCGACTACAATCCCGTGCCCACTGCAGTCATTGTTGACGATGTGACTGAGTGTGCATGGAAACACGAAGGCGTGGCCCGAAGCGGAGTCCCGTGTTCAACAATGTGCGCTGCACAGTGTGCTCCTAGACACTTGTGTCATTGTTCTCCGTCGCCATAGCTGCGACAGACCATCGTCTATCCTGCTTTAGAGAGTGACTGGCGCCTTGACCTCCATCTTGTGCAGTAAGTCATGACGTCAAACATCATGTGGACTGAAAGTTCCTGGCAGATTAGAACTGTGTGCCGGACCGGGACTCGAAATCCGGACTTTTGCCTTTCGCGGGCAAGTGCTCTACCAACTGAGCTGCCAAAACACGACCCACGCCCCGTCCTCACAGCCTTACTTCTTCCAGTACCTCGTCTCCCATCTTCCAATCTTTACAGAAGCTCTCCTGCGAAACTTGCAGAACTAGCACTCCTGAAAGAAAGGATATTGCGGAGACATGGCTTAGCCACAGCCTGGGGGAAAGGTCCCGAGATCGAGTCTCGGTCCGGCAAACAGTTTCAATCTGCCAGTAAGTTTCATATCAGCGCACACTCCGCTGAGGAGTGAAAATCTTATTCTGAATTTTGTGGCCTGTTCGTAGGTTCAGCGTCCTTGAAACACTTTTCATGGATACTCACGACGGCCGAAAGCCTTCGACGCTTCCGAGATGCTACTTGCCGGCGCCGTAACAATCCATAGTTTGAAAAGTCGCCACAACAATCCACCGTTTGAAAAGTCGTTTATGTCACCGGATTTCCCCTTTTGTGTCCAGTATCGTCGCTAGAATGAATCGCCATTCACCCCTGCTCCACTTATACAAAATGAACGAGATCTCCACCGACAAAGTTTCAGAGGTTGTTCTGAGATACTTCTTGGGTGTTATTGTACTATGGGTCTACTGCCTTAGGCGGCTCTTCACAGAATAATAATACTTTTGACATATATCGGCTGGTTGCCAAAATCAACCACTTGTCTATAAAAATACCTTCACAACAGTCAAGAGTGTAATATGCAGTAACGAATACGTGCTAAACGAAATGCCACGTTCAGGTGAAAAAATACTGTGACTTAGATGTCTCGCTGTTGGAAGCGAACAACATAGCATGAACATTCAGTGAACCCACACAAGCAGTTTATATCGAGAGCCTCTTCATCGCAGCTCTGTACGCATGATTCTGTACCACTATTGGCCTACGACTGGTACTGTTAGTAAAACGAACCCCATACAATATCGAGCAGTGCTTATTGTAAGGTAGGCGGCTAAGATAAACGTTGATACTGTCGTTGTTAACAGATATTACCGTGAGTGAAAACAATATCTTTGTTTCGATACAAGACACACAGCAATGACGCTGTTGTGCATTAATTTCAGTGCAGTAGAGATACAAACCCAACTGGACAACGAAAAGTAACAAAATGCGGTAACTCTGTAACGAGCTGTAAGTGACCATTTCTAAGTCATACCAAAATACTCAGAACGGATCCCTGAACAGGCTTCCAGAGTTTGTTGGTGGAGTACTGGTGCACCACTGTTGTGTCCGACTTCCTCGACACTGAGGTGGTTAGCAAAAAATTAAGTTAACTAGGACGCTCAGAAGATATAGTACATTACTAATTATATCGAAACATATCTTTGCTCCCCAGGTTCGGCTGTAGCTGTGAAACTGAACACGTAGACTTGTCGTTGAGAACACATTAAATGAGTCACTATTACTGAGTGGCGAACTGATACAAGTCTAGATTGCTCGTACTGTGGCTTTACTACATTCACAAGAAAGCACACGGTCGTACACACTTATTGACAGTTAGTGACAGTGGGCAACAGCGTAGCCATACAGGCAAAACATGAAGAGCGTCAAGATGAGAACGGTTACATATATTGGCTGCCGAAGGACGTAGTGACCGAACAGGTGCAGACGCAACTGTCATCGGATGATGTCCTCACAATCACGGCACCAAAGAAGGCTCTCTCTTGAACAGAGGGCGGTGAGCGAGTTCTAAAATGGTTCAAATGGCTCTGAGCACTATGGGACTTAACTGCTGTAGTCATTAGTCGCGCGGTTCCAGACTGTAGCGTCCAGAAGGGCTAGGTCACTCCGGCCGGCTGGTGAGCGAGTAGTAGAAAATGTGCAGACAGGTGTTCTAGCAGCTACAAATGAAACGCCCCCTTTGAACAATTATACATGACTATGCTTAGACTGACACACAATATTTTCAGCGCAACGGAATCTGACTTTCAATAATCCCTACAAAAGAATGGCCCTGACTAACATTAAACTGTACCTTTCACAAATCACTTACCTCACAAAAGTCTTCGTTACTCAAGCTACTGCAATTCAGCGAGCGACACTACTGCCAGATAAATAAAATATTCAAACTAATGAAGGCACTAGCTACTGATAAGCATAGTTAGAAAATGAAAGATTTTGATAGAGAACAAACAATGTATTTATCTCAATAGTGTTCAAAAGTCATAATATATATAGCAGTTTATGACATCCAGTCTTACAAAACTAAAAACTCCGCCATCTCTCTCCCCACAACCACCACTGCTCGCGGCTCACCTCCAACTGCGCAACGCTACGCGCTGTTAACAGCCAACTGCCCAACACTACAATGGCAGACAACAATGCAAACTAGCCACAAACTGCAAACAGCACAGCCAGTGATCTTCATACAGAGGTGGCGTTACCAATAAAAAAAACCTGAACAGCCCCATGCTCACCACAAAAAATTTTACAAACCGTTTTGGGCAGTGTCCAATACAGATTTGAAAAAAAATTTTCATAATTATAATTACAATAACAAAAGAAATCAAATGCATACACTTATTGACACAATGTTGGTCAAAAGCTAAAATTTTCTCACAGTCCATAAAGACAGTCCTGATCATTCATCACAGTAAAGTAGCAGTGTTTTTCTCAAAGTCTGAGCAGTAAGAGAAAATGCACATGGAAGTAGTGGATTTACATGCAGTCTTGAATTACTGTTGACCTTCCAACGGAAAGACAGTGCTGACTCTTGACATGCAGACAGATAATGGGCCACAACAGAGCAAACCCACAGCAGAGTCAGTCCTAGTTTGGAAGAATGTTGGTAGGTAGGTCGTCACAGAGTAGACCCACTCCAGTCCTGGCAGAGATTATGGTGTTGGTGGGCCACCAGAGATGCAGACCCACTGTAGTCCTTGTAGCGACGGCCAGCAGCCATCTGTTGCGATTGTGCAGGTGCACAATCACCATCGAAGAGTCTTGCGGGCAAAAATTCTACAACATAAATCTTATTAGCTAAACACATAAAGACAGGAAAAAGACAAATACACAAGGATACAAAAACACATAGCGGAATAACACAGGAAGAAAGGACAGGGTTTGTTTTCAGTCGAACATTTGGTACTGCAGTCCAACCCAAAATGTCAGTCCAAAGATCTTTTGTCTTATCTCAACATTTGTTTCCAACAAAAATAAATTCTATCCAAGCATGCTTTCTGTATTTATATGTTCACATACTTCTTACCCCATTATTTATTTTCCATTATCTTACCTCATCATTTATTTCCAAGAAAATCCTACCTAAACCTATTGTCCCTAAACCCTAACTTTTGTTGATATCCTCTTTGAAAATCCTTTTTTTGCCAAACCATTTTCTTACAACTTCTCAATGCTTTTCATCCAATTCATCACAACTCGTTCTCATATATAGTCTACCCCCTCTTAAACTAACTTAAATCTACTGAGCTGGCAATGCAGCAACACAAAACAATTAATACAAACAGCAATGAAACGAAATGGAAATTGTCAAAGCAAGCAGCAAATTAATTGCAATATTACAACTGATTTAAGGCAATGTGCAGCAAACAAGAAAAATAAATCCGTAGTAAAGCTGGCTTAACAGAGTAATACAAAGTCAAATTCAGTAACACTATGCCTCGCAAACAGCAGCAGCAAATGCAATAATTTATATCTAAACATGACAAAGTTCAAGCAGAAAAAATATTAAGGTAAAAATGGCCATGTTTAATACCTATGTCACATATTAATACTAGAGTGATGCATCACGAGAACTTACTGTAGCAGACGAGGTACGAAATTGTAAAAAAATTATTTATGCAATACCTGTGATGGGAAATGTCTATTTATGTTCCCTCGTTTTCTTGGAAGTAGATCATAAAATTAGTTTTTAACAGGGTCTGTAGGCATAAAATAACTATATTAGTACATCTATTAAATTTTATTTTAACCAATGTTGCAGTCCTGCTAAAAACTAGATATTAAACAAAATGAGCAATCTCTCAACTGCAAAGACAATAGATGTAAAATGTTTCTCATTATTTCATTAGGCATTTTAGTAAATATCATAAATTAAGAGCTCCACTGTATAATCATATGTTTTCAAGTTTGACTGTTTCGTATTTGCGATGCTTTCTACAAAGGAATGTCAATAACAAGGATAATGGCCTCCTTTTTTTTGTCCACCTGTGCCTCTGAAAGGCACACACTAATGGCTTTTTTTCAGGCGACTCTCGCGCAGCTGGGTGCCCATGACGCATTACGTGAAGGTGGTCACTTAACTTTCTTACCGAAATATTTACGACACCAGTTAGCTCTACAGTGACAGTCTCATATAAAAATTTCACAGGTCGAGAATTTGCGTGTCAAATATGTAGAAACAAAATCCTGTAAATATAACAGGGTCCAAAAAATTTTCGCCAGCATAGTGATACATTCCCATATATAAACACATTTCATAACTCTTAAAGTACGATTCTCGGTTTCCAACATCCTTTTTCACAAACCAGAGTCCCTAACCACTACTCATTATTCCTTGCTCTATTACACATATACATATTCGTAGACACTTCTTAAATATTTTATCATAATAAATATGTAGCATAATCAAATTCCTCATATAGCATCAGCATATTGATCATAAACATACCGCAATAGCGTAATAGACATCGTCATCATAACATCATGAAACCTCAGCCAAATCTCAAAATCGTCGTAGCTTCCTCCAATAATTTCAAAACCTATAAAAAATTCTCTGCTTATGTCAAAAGTTTCATCTACCTCAAATGTACTTTAAAAATCATGATCCCATAGCAAACACATCATTCAAAACTCTCATAGTATCACAATGGTGCCAAATAAATATGAACATTTCACAAAGTACAGACAAAATACAATTTCATAAGTGTGAAGTTATCCAACTGTGTAATTACGTAAACATCTGTCACTGATGTAGTAAAACAAATATTTGTCTCTCTCAGTTAAATCATCAGATAGCTGTGTAATTCTGTGTTCGAGAAATATGGTACCGATGTGTAAAGTTGTATATGCAAATACCATATTAGCTAGGGCTCCTTCTGCTTGCCACACACATAGTACACAAAGTAAGCCTGTACCCTACTGAGGATTAATGTAATTATACCCTCAGGTGTTACACATTATAGCAATGGAATGAAATGCATCACGGAAAACTTTCTTTTTAATTCAAAAATGTTGAAAAATAAATGGATTAAGTACAAAATTTATCTCTCAAATGCGTGTCCTGTAGCGCTAAATGTGCGTCTTGCTGTAAGATAATTCTGTGGAAGTGTCGTAGTTATCGTCCTATGTAAGCAATGTTCTGCTGAAGTCAATGTACTCACCTCCACATAAACAAAAGTGAAATGCTTTGCGTATAGAAATCTTAGTTGTTACGCTTATTGCCGTGATCAAAAAAGTACTATAATGTAACGTATTGTTGTGCTACGGAAAGTCTGTCTCATTGTAGCTGTACCACAAAAGTTACATGTTTTACTTTCCAGAATAATACAGAAAAATTGTGCAGATATAAAACAGATACACCGCAAAAGAAACATTGTAAATTGTCACTCATTAGTAGCGTCGTGATAAAATCGTTAAGTTGTTACATAAACTAACCACTGTGTCATCTGGTATCTCACAGAAAGTACTTTAAATCCAGAATGTATTTTCAAGTAAACCAAAATATTGCATTAAAATCTCATTAGCAGTGCCAGTATATGTCCTATGTATGTAAGTCTTATAGTCGTAACGTAATCGTGCAACTAACAAGCAAGAATGTACACTCACAATAACACTGTGACGTCTGTTAACTATAACAATGCATTCGTAATTTCTGTTTAAATAAGTTCTATTGATTCTTGATTGGATATTTAACTTCAAACATTGCAGCCTGTTAACAGTTTCTTAACAAAGCGTACTAGTAACGTGAAGTGAAAAATTGTATAGCGAAGACTAAGTTGAAAAGCAGATTATCTCTTAATAAACGGTTTTACATGTGAAATGTGGTGCAATCTTTTACTCTTCCTAGTACGAACAGTTCTAGTTTCAACGCAATTATCATGTGGTTACGTCGGTAAGGAACACTGGAATTTTTCTCAAGGTTAGCGTCTGTGTTATTTTTCTCAAGCCCAGCAGGCTCACATGTCTGCCTGCCGGTGCGAGTCATTGTCTTAGTTGGCGTGCGTCGTTATTGGGATTTGGAGACCTAACTTCTACAAATTCATCTTGTCGAGAGTGCCCTGCTCTCTTTGAGTCTCGCCAGTTCTCATGCAATTCAGGTCTGTCGTTACGATCATATCGTCTGTCGTCATAACGGAAAATAGATTCCATAGTTTCTGTATTGTCGGTCACGTGGTTGAGAATTTCTCCCTGAATCGTAACTGCGCGCTGGACCGTTGCGTCTAAAGTTATTCTGTCTCCCTTTGTAATAATTATTTTGGTTCCCATATTGTCTGTTTCTCTGATTGTTCCTGTAATAGTCACTACCGCGGAGAGGTGATCTTTCCCTGTAATTATTACTACTCTGCCAACGGTTGTCATACGGGTGGTGTCTGTTTTGGTCACGATTTGCGTTGTGAGAATAGCCTTGTCGTGTCCAGTTACTATTTCTGTCATCGCAGAATTGTGACGGAAGTGACCCGTAATTGTTGTGTTCCTGTTTTCGTGTTCCGCGATTGTCAGTGTCAATTTCTAATTCTTGTAAGAGTCCCTGAAAAGCTTCAATGTCGTCTTTGGAACGTCCTGCCAAAATAATATGTCGTAAATGTTCAGGTAATTTGATTAAACAAATGCGGATGAGTTCTGAGGGGCTGTAAGGGTTTGACAGGTACTGATTCTTGTGCAACATGTCTTCAAAATATTTCACAACACTGGAGAATTGAGATTGTTAGAAATGTTTTATCATTATGATGCCAAAGTTTTACTCGGTCTTGTGTAGCTTGAGACCAATGTGGTGAGAGGAAGGCATGATAAAATTCTCCTTCACTGTGGCAATCGTGATTCACCGATCGCATTCTTACAGCTGGTTCATTCTCTAAATAGCCACACATAAATTCTAATGTGTGTTCTAATGACCAGTTGTGAGGAAAACAATGAGAGAATTGATGAAGCCACGCTTCTGGATGAATGTTGTTGCCGGAATTCTTAAATGTTTTGAATCTACGTGTAGTAATAAACAGCTTATAGTCAAAATCATCATCTCGGCGAGTCGCATGTCGGTCAGTGTTACATCGTTTCGGCGGCTCCATCTCAAAATTAAATGCGCCTTGCCAATTTCTTTCATAATTTCCGAAGTGTCGTGTGTTATTATTTTGTCGTTGTTCCGTATTTCTATGTCCCTCTTCCCGTACTGGAGTGCGAGTTTCCCCTGAAGTATGTAATTCTTTTATTACTTGTGCCAACTGATCTTGTACTTCCCGGATTTCTCTTTTGCACTGTGTATTGATTTGATTTTGTTTTGTTTTTTTTTTAATTTTTTAATTTGTTCATATTCTTCAGTGTAGTGAAGGTTACAGGTCTTCTGTCATTCTGATCATCATATAGCTTTGTAGATAAATTATTTAGCTGATCCGAAAGTTCGACTACTTTCTCTGATGATGAACTAATTTCGTCCATGTGTCTTTCTGAACCAGTTTTCAGAGTATCTTCTGTGTCCTTTAAGTTTTCATGAGTTCTTGCAAGTTGCTTAACCGAATCGGCAGATGCAACTGAGTCAATTGCCGGAAGCGACGTCTGCAGCTACGGCACTGGCTGCTGCATGCCCTGGCCGCGGGCTGCATTTGTGTACAAAGGGGGAACGACAGCATCTCCCGAGTGCATTGGCCAAAGCTGGCTCCAGTGCCACCTGTCCAACCACGTTAGGCCGTGGCTGAAGTGGGTGGAACGGGACAACACCTGAGACACCACACCTAATTACCATCTGCGACACCTGTCACATGAAAGGACACTGGTTGCCGACGTAGAGACTGTGACTCGGAAGGATGGAAGTAGCAAATGGAACCGAGTTGGCCATGCAGTAACTCAGCTGGCGAGTTTCCATCTTCGTACGGGCAGCGATACGACGACGAAAATTTTCCAAGGCCTGGTCCTGTGTGTGTGTGGATCGCAACTTGTCCATCTCCGATTTGAAGGTCCATACGAAGCGCTCGGCTTCACCACTCAAACTGTGGGTGAAAGGGCTGTATAAGTACACGCTGAATATCTGCACAAAACTGGTTAAACTGCCGAGACGTGATCTTAGCCCATTATCTGACACTTTGACCTCCGATGAGCATCCAAAGCAGGAGATCGTAAGAGATGATAGTGCTCTGACTGATGTGGTAGACTTCGTTGGAACGACGAACTTGCTGTATGGAACTACAACTACTTGCCAGCCTATGTCACAGTACTGCCCAGCAAAATTTATGTGCATGCGTTGTGAACATCGGTCAGGACATGGCCACTCAAATTAGACCTGTAAGGAATCAGACTAATGCTCTGCACACATTGCACACTGTGAAATCATGGCCCCGAGGCCTCTCTTCGTGTGTCCACTCCCAGTCATCTACAATGGTGTCTTACCAAGTGCTTGGTGACAGTACCCCATGTCCTTGGTGCAAAAACTGAGGAACTTCCCATTGTAGGGGGTGAGAGACTGCGACATCGCCACTTTCGGTGTGCATCAAAAGGGCGTTCATCTCTACAGAGATGGCACGATAATGAGCAAAGTAGCGCCGAATCACTGGGTGGCAGATTTCCTTTAGTCTGTGTGGCCATCCATAATGAACTCGAGCACCATCCGCATTATGAGATCCAATGCTGCCTTCTGCACCACACAGTAGAAGATGATCAGAAAATCTTCCAAAAACAGGATTTTTTCAGAATTAATGTGATGAAGGGAATCCTTAGAAGAATCAAATTTTGCGTAGGTGCCAACAGGAGCTTCGAAAGGTGGTCGACGTTGAAGTGTTCGGGAGTGGCCCGATACGACATTTTTTACTAGTAATTGGACAAGAGAAGGGTCCACCGTTGTAACTTCTGCACTGTACGTGCTGGGACAGCCCGGCAGTGTTTTGGCGTAACTGCAAGCGCCGGCACGAAGATCAAGAATGATACAGCAGAGAGTGCTGTGAGACGACGTCAGCCAATAGCACGTTGACTAGGACGTCACCACGACAGGAGCGGCCTCTACACGAAGAGCATCAAAGCCTCGGTGCCGCACTGGAGGAGCCGGACTAGAAGACGAGTTGTGATATTAAACGATAGCAGTCGCTTATAAAATTGTGTGATTAGATTGCACGGATATTTTATATTTCGTTGTGCCAATTGCTTGCGACTCCCCATTGTACGCTAGTTAAGTATTGTCAATTCAGACTCCATTAATATGATCTGCTTCTATGTTGCTTAGATACACGAGAAAACAAAGTTCTAGGCACCCTATATTACACGAGTGGGGTGTATCCCACAGCGAGAACCCCATCAGAGTCGTCAGTGGCCTGTAGTCCATACCAAAAGAAAAGCGGCGGCAGTATCGTTGGACATGCGTGACTCCACAAATGATAGGCAACGTCTCCTTGCACAGCTGGTTTTAATTGCGTTGCACCTTGATCAATGTCTTTGATGTAAATGCTGTTGGCCCGTCGTTGGAGCCCACTTTCCGTGACAACATCGCACCAATGGCATAAGATGAGACATGCTGGTTACGAAGTGGCCCAAACACCTATCACATATTAGTGCTTCTTTAAGCCCCTGGAAAGCGGTCTGGCATTCGGTCACCATACAAACGGTACGTCCTTGCGCCGCAAGTGATCTAGAGGCGCCATAATCTGAGCGACATTTGGGGTAAATCGAATTTAGTAGGTTAGCTTCCCCATTGAAAATCTGATACACTGGATGGGCAGGTAAGTCGTGGATGGCCATTAAGTGTGACTGTGAGGGATGGATGCAGTGTGCATTAATCACGCGGCAAAGACACTCAATTTTAGTGAGAAAGAAGGAGCACTGAGAACTGTTTCACTTCAGTCTCCCTTTGGACAACGCTTGAAAAGATGCATCTAAATTTTTTAAGTGTTCTGCTGGAGTACGAACAGAAACAACTATAGCATCTAAAAAGCTAAAACGAGGAGGTAACTGTGACATCAGTTTCTCTAGCTACGTTTGAAAAATAGCTCGGGCGGAAGCGTCACCGAATGGTGAGCGCTGAAACTGGAATATTCTATGGTGTTTGTTGCTCACAATAATCTTCTTTGACCCTTCACCTAAAGGTAGTTTCAGCTGATCCCGGAGATTAAGTTTTTAAAGTAAATGACCCTGAGAAACGGTGCCCATTAAATCCCCACAGTGGGGCAACGTAAGAGAATCAAAAACAGAATAAAGTTTTCACTCTTCAGGGGAGCATGCGCTGAAATAAAACTACCTTGTAGATTGAAACAGTGTGCCGGACCGGGAATCGAACTCACGGCCTTTGCTTTTCGCGGGCAAGTGCTGTACCAACTGAGCTACCCAAGCACCAGTCAAGGCCCGCCCTCACTGCCTTAATATCGTCAGTACCTCGTCTCCCGCCTTCCAAAATTCACAGAAACTCTCCGGTTGATCTTGCGAAAATAGCACTCTGTGGCGTCGCACGTTATTACGCGATAACATTCAGTTCGACATAGCCCGCTGTGTTGGAGCTTAGGAAGCTACAAACTTGTGTCTTAGCCATGACTCATAAGCACAGCTGTCACTGCTAGGCAGCGTGAGAACGGCCCCTACGAATCTAAATAAAACATATTAAATATGGACGGATTGTTTTCAAATTTGATATAATAGTTTTTGTTATTCAGACAAAGGTCTCCACAAAATGTCAAAGTCGTACATATTATAGTTTCGGAGGTTCAGAAAATTACCTAAAATCCCCAAGTCCACACATAGACTACAAAACTCAGTTAGGAATAATAACAGTTTGTCATCTAGTATCATTTGAAATCATTACTGGAGTTCTCGAGGTGTAGAATGATTTAATTGAGATTTTATTTTCTAAACCTCACTTATTTAGCATTTCCGTAGTATAAAATTCAGAAAATTATTATTATCGTTTTATTAGATTATTGTGTGAATAATTGAGAATGAGTGAGAGTGTTGCAGTGTGACATAGGATAAAATTCAATATTATATTGTGTACAACATTAACTAACTACAACGTGAAGAAGTTGTGTTTTATCCACATTGCTGATGACGTATGTCTAGGTGTGGTTGCTTTTGTAAGAAGGCAGCCAGAATAGCCGTTTGCAGACTAATCGTTTTCTAAAATATTTTAAAGATTAATTTTAATTTCGTTTTGTTTTATTAAACATTGTGTAAGTATTTGCATTTTGGAAAACGCAAATGCTTTTCTGAATACTGATTGACTTAGGCGAGCTATGCTGCGAGAGTGATCTCAAAGAATCATTTTGATTGATCCATCAGTCCGATCAGCCAATCAGAATTAAGTACCTCCCACGCACAACAAAAAATGGTTCGAATGACTCTGAGCACTAGGGGACTCAACTGCTGTGGTCATCAGTCCCCTAGATCTTAGAACTACTTAAACCTAACTAACCTAAGGACATCACACACATCAATTCCCGAGGCAGGATTCGAACCTGCGACCGTAGCAGTCGCACGGTTTCGGAATGCGCGCCTAGAACCGCGAGACCACCGCGGCCGGCACGCACAAGAAGTTAGATATACTGGGAGAGAGGCAGTCTGAACAAGAGTCACTCGTTAGCTTCGGTGCTGTTTCTCATTATGTGCATGATGAAGAAATATTGTGTTCCACGCGTTTAAAACTAGTTTCACGGAAAGCGGTTGCAAGTACGAACAGTTTGACGAAAGGTGGAAGTTTTGGAATTGCTTTGTTGGAAAGTTACGAGCATGTGAACTTTCGGTCCTTGTGAACATTTCCGCGTGGCATGTTCCGTGTTCATATATGGAGTATTTTGGCGAGCAGTTTCTCGTAAAGGAAACCACTGAAACGGACCGAATGTGAAACTCACTATTAGTAGCGGAACTGTGACTGTGAGATCGCGTAGTCAATCAGGTTGGACTTATTTGTATTTCTGGCTGTTTTACATGTGAAGTTGTTGTATGAACTGAGAACTGAGAGTTGTAGAGTCGTTAGTTAAGTAAATGTGGACGTGATGGCTGGTTTAAATGTGTGCTTTCCTATTTTGAACAATATCTAATGGCAGAAGCACCAACATTGCTGCATCTATATGCTTAGTGAACTTAGGCCATTTATGAATGGGTGAAAGGAGAGGGAACACAAAGTAATAGGAAGGAAAAGTTAGGGAATCGATCTTTGACGCCGATGCAGAACGATTCTTCTGTCACCAACTCATATTTCCCGAAACAAACAAGAAGATCCGTTAGATACGAGAAATTAGGGCGTATACTCTTTTCAGGAATCACAAGGGTAAGAGGTGTACTTGGAAAAGGTAAGGTGAAACAGAAAGGTTTCAGTTAGGTTACTTCAAGCTCAGACAGAGATTCAGAAATTAGATACTGGATTGTAAGGCGTACCGAGGAGCAGATATAGACTCAGATCACAACATAGTAGTGATGAAGAGTAGGCTGAAGATTAAGAGATTAGTGAGGAAGATTGAATACGCAAAGAAGTAGGACACGGAACTGCAAGGAATGACGAGATACGTTTGAAGTTCGCTAACGCTATAGATACAGCAATCAGGAATAGCTCAGCTCACAGAAGTTGCAAAAGAAAACATAGGTACACAGAGGGTAACTCCGAAGGAACCATAGTTAACAGAAGAAAGTACAAAAATGTTCCGGGACGTTCAGAAATACAAAAATACAAGTCCCTGACGAATGAACCAAATAGGAGGTGCAGGGAAGCTAATACGAAATGGCTGCATGAAAAATTTAAAGAAATCGAAAAAGTAATTACTGTCGGTAGGACTGACTCAGCATACAGGAAAGTCAAAACAACCTTGAGTGACATTAAAAGCTAGGTTGATAACATTAAGAGTGCAACGGGAATTCCACTGTTAAACACAGACGAGAGAGCGGAAAGGTGAAAAGGGTACATTGAAAGCTTCTATGAGGGGGCAGATTTGTCTGATGTGATAGAAGAGGAAATAGAAGTTTATTTAGAAGAGATAGGGGACCCGGTATTAGAATCAGAATTTGGACGACCTAAGATCAAATAAGGCAGAAGGGATAGATGAGATTCCATCAGAATTTCTAAAATCATTGGGGAAGTGGCAATAAAATGACTTTTAATGTTGGTGTGTAGAATGTATGAGTCTGGCGGCAAACCATATGACTTTCGGAAAAACGTCATCCACACAATTCCGAAGACGGCAAGAGCTTACAAGTGCGAGAATTATCGCACAATCAGCTAGACAGCTCATGCATCCAAGCTGCTGACAAGAATAATATACAGATGAATGGAAAAGAAAGTGAAGGATGCAGTAGATGACGATCAGTTTGGCTTTAGAATAGGTAAAGGCATGGGAGGGACAATTTTGACGTTGCGGTTAATAATGGAAGGAAGACTAAACAAAAATCAAGACCCGTTCATAGGATTTATCGACCTGGAAAAAGCGTTCGGCAATGTTAAATGGTGCAAGATGTTCGAAATTCTGAGAAAAGTAGGAGTAAGCTATAGGGAGAGACGGATGACATACAATGTGTACTACAGGAAAGACGGAATAGCAAGAGTGGGCGACCAAGAACGAAGTGGTCGTATTAAGAAGGGTGTAAGGCAAGTATGTGGTCTTTTGTCCCTACTCTTCAATCTGTACATCGAGGAAGCAAAGATGGAAATAAAAGAAAGGTTCACGAGTGGAAATAAATTTCAAGGTGAAAGGATATCAATTGTATTATTCGCTGATGACATTGCTATTCTGAGTGAAGGCAAAGAAGATTTACATAATCTGCTAAATGGAATGAACAGTGAAATGAGTAGAGGATATGGACTGAGAGGTAATCGAAGAAAGATTATGAGAGGTAGTACAAATGAGAACAGTGAGAAACTTAATATCAGGATTGATGGTCACGAAGAAGATGAAGTTAAGGAATTCTGCTACCTAGGCAGTAAAATAACCAATGACGGACGGAGCAAGGAGGACATCAAAAGCAGCATCGCTATGGCAAAAAAGGTATTTCTGGCCAAGAGAAGTCTACTAATATCAAATACCGGCCTTAATTTGAGGAAGAAATGTCTGAGGATGTACGTCTGGAGTACAGCATTGTATGGTAGTGAAACATGGACTGTGGGAAAACCGGAACAGAAAAGAATCGAAGCATTTGAGATGTGGTGCTATAGACGAATGTTGAAAACTAGGTGGGCTGATAAGGTAAGGAATGAGGAGGTTCTACGCAGGATCGGAAAGGAAAGGAATATGTGGAAAACACTGATAAGGAGAAGGGACAGGATGATAGGACATCTGCTAAGACATGAGGGAATGATTTCCATGGTACTAGAGGGAGCTGTAGAGGGCCAAAACTGTAGAGGAAGACAGAGATTGGAATACGTCAAGCAAATAATTGAGGACGTTACACTGAGAGGAATATGTTAGCACAGTAGAAGAATTCGTCGCGAGCCGCATAAAACCATTTAGAAGACTGATGACCAACCCCCCATCCCCTCAAAAAAGGAAGATAAAAGAAAACGGAGGCATATAGAGAACCCTCGCTCCGTTTGCGAGTTGAACAGTACCGAGCTACTAGAAAGAAATAGGCAAGTGTCTGATAACTGAACTGCGACGTGTGCAAGAGAAAACTGCATAAGAAGAAGTTGAAGAAGGGGATAAATGTTGCATTAGACATAATTTTCCAAATAATGGCAGTCACGTTACCTTGTGAAATGGACCTGCGAAACATACAGGCATTGGCTAGAGGACAGGCGACAAAATCAGTGAGCTAATGAGTCTTTACTTTTTGCATTATTAAAATCAGTTATTAGGACTGTCGCAAATTTCGCACGAATCGAAACGACAGTTATTTACAAAAGAGCGCTAGATTATAACGAGAATTTGAGAGAATTATAGAAAATGGCAAAGTACAGGAAAACTACAATGGAATAAGTATGGCTAATCAGATACATTGCTATATAACCCATTACAATGACGCTTTAGATAAGCATTTCGCCCTCACTTCTTTCCAAAACTGTCTAAAATAACGAAATTCTGTTTTCATTCAGATGAATGGTGTGAAAATTCACAGTCATCGACAGTTTGGGGATTTTCTCTGCCCGGAGAATGGGGGTTTGTGTTATCCACATCATTTTATTATCATCATTCGTAATAGTGGCTAGACTGGATTTTGTAAAAATTGCACTGTGTAAAAATTGGATCTTTAAACGGGCGCCGATGACCACGCAATTGAGCGCCCCACAAACCAAACATCATCATCATCACACTCATCGACGTATTGTCTCCCTTCATGTTAGAACTACTTAAACCTAACTGTTGCCGCGGAGAATCAATCTGTTTTAGCAGGTTCAACTTCAGAAGCTGTGCACTGTCGACGTCTGGTGTGGCATTATTTAAGACAGATAAGTCCTAACTTCACTGAACAACCATTAACAGATAAAATGTAAGCAAAACTTTTTACCGCAGTGCTACGCGTTCTCTCATAGGAAGAACCCACTGAAATACGAGATGTACTAATGTGTTCTGCCAGTTCGATGGATAGACGGCTCACTACTCGCTTGTGGCGAGGAAAGCGCTCAGCCATTGATTTCCTGGTCGCTGGATAGCTAGTGAGTGGGTTAACAGTTGACTGGTACGTTTATTTGAGTTGGCGACGCTGAACGTTCGTATCTGTGGCAAACTCAAAAAAAGGACAACAGCGAGTAGACCTCGAGCTCTTGGAGTTCCTCACGAACTTAAATATGTACTCAACTGGATTTTTGTGGCACGTTGGCTATGGTCAGATGCTTTGACTCCTCATGAGGTCCGGGTTGGACTACCAAGGATTACGTACAACACTTACCACCTTCTTCATTAGGGTCCACGGTTAAGAATTTAATCCAAATGCTGGGACGAAGGGTTGGAACATTATTTATGCGCAGATAAGCCGTTGTATGGACCTATATTTACAGCAGAAAACTTGAATAATTTGTATCTGGGCTACATCAGCGGGCTCAGCGATCGGAACACGGCCGCTGTAAGAAGAGAGAAACAAAAGGGGAACGAAATGGTGATACCGAATGTGTTGGGTCCTGGTGGAAACGCAGAGAAGATTGGTTCACTGAAAGGCTACCGAGGATATGATCGTACTGATATACATAATACATACCGGTTTCATGAATAATTAGAATATACACTACTGGCCATTAAAACTGCTACACCAAAAGAAATGCAGATGATAAACGGGTATTCATTGGAAAAATATATTATACTAGAACTGACATATGATTACATTTTCATGCAATTTCGGTGCATAGATCCTGAGAAATCAGTACCTAGAACAACCACCTCTGGCCGTAATAACGGCCTCGATACCATGGGCATTGAATCAAATTGAGCTCGGATGACGTGCACATGTACAGCTGCCACTTACAGCTTCAACACCATAGCACAGTTCATCAAGAGTAGTGACTGGCGTATTGTGACAAGCCAGTTGCACGAAAAACATTGACTAGACGTTTTCAATTGATGAGAGATCTGGAGAATATGCTGGCCAGGACAGCAGTTGAACATTTTCTGTATCCGGAAAGGCCCGCACAGGACCTGCAACATGGGGGAGTGCATTATCCTGCTGAAATGTATGGTTTCGCAGGGAACTAATGAACGGTAGATCCACGGGTCGTAACACATCTGAAATGTAACGCCCACTGTTCAAAGTGCCGTCAATGAGAACAAGAGGTGACCGAGACGTGTTACCAATGTCACCCCATACTATCACACCGGGTGATACGCCAGTATGATGATGACGAAAATACGCATCCAATGTGCGTTCACCGTGATGTCGCCGAACACGGATGCGACCATCATGATGCTGTAAACAGAACTTGGATTCATCCGAAAAAATTACGTTTAGCCACTCGTGCACCCAGGTTCGACGTTCAGCACACCATCGCAGGCGCTCCTGTCTGTAATGCAACGTCAAGGGTAGCCGCAACCATGGTCTCCGTGCTCATAGTCCGTACTGCTGCAAACGTCGTCGAACTATTCGTGCAGATGGTTATTGTCTTGCAAACGTCCCCATCTGTTGACTCTGGGATCAAGACGTGGTTGCACGATCCGTTACAGGCATTAGGACAAGATGCCTGTCATCACGACAGCTAGTGATACGAGGCCGTTGGGATCCAGCACGGCGTTCCGTACTACCCTCCTGAACCCACCGATTCATTATTCTACTAACAGTCATTGGATCTCGACCAATGCGAGCAGGAATGTCGCGATATGATAAACCGCAATCTCGATAGGCTACAATCCGACCATTATCAAAGTCCGAAACGTGATGGTTCCCATTTCACCTCCTTACACGAGGCATCACAACAACGTTTCACCAGGCAACGCCGGTTAACTGCTGTTTGTGTATGAGAAATCAGTTGGAAACTTTCCTCACGTCAGAACATTGTAGGTGTCGCCACCGGTGCCAAACATGTGTGAATGCTCTGAAAAGCTAATCATCTGCAATCACAGCATCTTCTTCCTGTCGGTTAAATTTACCGTCTGTAGCACGTCATTTTCGTGGTGTAGCAATTTTAATGTCCAGTAGTGTATTTATACTTTTGAGCCAACCACAGGGCAAATCGGTATAATAATGTTGTTAATATTAGAAAACAAAGGTGACGTAGAAGGTAGCCTTGTGTCGGTTTTTAAAGAATTATGAATTAATCTGGGTTGTTTGACAATTTAAAGAACAGCGGATTTGATACAGATTGTTTTTGCGAAGAAAGGTGATGACCAATGGATGGGACCGTGGCTTGGGTGTTATAAGATTCTTGGAAGTGATGTAGGCCACAGACTCACAGACAGTGGCAAGCAATGTCCTCCACAACGACTGATTGCCGCTTAGGTCCAGCCAAAGGAAGTATACCGCCATCCAGGAATTGGCGGAACGTTTCCATGCTTTCTGACTTCTTTTGAATGTTAGCGTCTGCTTCTTGCAGAAGGCGCAGGTCATAAGGGAAAACTCTAGCCTCGTAGCAGTTCATTTTGGATATCGTAAACCCAGTTGCGAGGCTATGGACACTGCCTATTGGCATAAAGACGTGTGACGTCATTTCAAAGCCTTGAAATAAATGCGTTTTGGTAGTAAAAGCGATTTCAGTTTGTCATTGGATACTGTAAAAGATACGTTGATTTGGTGGGATTCTGTGTCGGACGTCCAGTTTGAAGTTACAGTACGACTCCAGTGTGTCCTGATCGACTTGGTGTAGCAGTCCGGCAGAGGTAGCCACATATGTGCTTCCGATAATGGTGTTCACCTCTCCGTCTTTCCGAAGGAACTAGCACGTCTGCCACAGACAACTTGGTCCAACCTAGCCATACTTGCTGTGAACGTAACACACAGCGCCGCGCGGGATTAGCCAAGCGGTCTAGGGCGCTGCAGTCATGGACTGTGCGGCTGGTCCCGGGGGAAGCTCGAGTCCTCCTCGGGCATGGGTGTGTGAGTTTGTCCTTAGGATAATTTAAGTTAAGTTGTGTGTAAGCGTAGGGACTAATGACCTTAGCAGTAAAGTCCCATAAGATTTCCCACACATTTGAACATTTTTTAACACACAACACCGGCTGAGTAGTTTAGTTTCATCTCACACTTCCTGAACACAGGACGATCTCCTGTCTCAACTCCTTTTGCAGTGGTAGTAAATCTGTGGAGTTCTGGGTTTTAGTCACCAGCCTTCAGTCAGTGTTTACATTGACAGTTGTGAGCTTAAACTGATGTCAGTTATCTGTGAACATCGGGAGAGGACAAGGAGTAATCTAACTGACAGGAGAGTGACGCAGCTTTCCATTTAATCTTCATGCAAATTAGGATACACGTAGATGTCACTGGTTTTTGATTATTCATTTCCCATCTTCAATGCATTATTGTGTTTATGAATAAGTGGGAGTACGGAATTAAATCATTCTTTCTGTTCCATTCTTTCACTTACTTTATGTTGTAGGCCTATAATCTGTCTACAGGAAGGTGTCAGCAATCAGGTCAAAACATAACCAACATATTACTGCAGTCAATATTAGTCAGTGTGATGTATTTCTTTTGCAGTTTCCTCACATTAAGAGTTATCCAATCAACTCTGTGCACAAGCATTTAGACGTTAATTGTTAAGTAGGTATGGCTGACAATTAGTTTTGGAGAGTTCAGTTGAGTACTGCACCATGGGTTTTTGCAGTGTTTCATGTAGTTGCGACGGGCACATTTACACAACGTCTGCAGCTAGCATTTACATGGAATTACTTGTATTGGAGTCAGCGACGTCTTTCAGCAACTTGCAGTAAGTGTGATGCCTGAAACTTTCCACTCTTTAGTATATTTTGGTTATTGCGTGGAATTTGAACTGTGT
The DNA here is from genome assembly GCF_023897955.1 of Schistocerca gregaria. NCBI lineage: Eukaryota > Metazoa > Arthropoda > Insecta > Orthoptera > Acrididae > Schistocerca > Schistocerca gregaria. Next base: position 63,357,468 of record NC_064923.1, on the reverse strand, counting down.
AAGGCCGTGGTGCTCTTCCGCCCTATTACACCAGTACAGCAGAGCGTCTTTGCAGTCACTCCCGACTTTTCTCTTTCACTCACGCTTTGCTCGCTGTTTCAGTACAACCTCTGGCTATAACAGAAGTTTCTTACTTCAAGTATGTATTGGTTCTCCTTGTAGCCGAAGCATAGATTCCACAAGCCACGCTCTATATTTCGAAGCTAGCCAATCGAAATGTGTTTCTGAAACTGCTGCTATATTACGGGATTGGTTGCTGTTGTCACTCCATATTTTTTATGAAGCAGTGAGCACCTACTACCTCATCAACATTAGAACTTTCCATTTTACCACAGTATTTTTAAAAGATTAACAAAGTCTCCCATCAGTGCAGGCCCTTATGTGAGAGAACGTTTCGACAGTTAATCATAGTCAGACTGTCAGGTAGCTCATGCTGTTATTCTCCGTTATTCGTTTCCAGTAGTAGTGTAAGCTGATCAGTCTACGGACATAGTTTGATCGCTGCCCTGGCGTTGTAGTGTAACGACGTAAGGTTCGTATAATTGATTTTCCTTTGACATATGACCATGTGCAGACTTCGTCACCAAAGTCAGTTACAAAACACTTCAGAATTATTTAAACTCTTTTTATAAGTGGTCGCTGACTGGTTCTTGAACGAAACTATAATTAAAACATCATCATTTCAGTCGTATGCGCAGAATTACGTCACTCAGTCCAATTGGTTTGCGCAAACTTCTTTCAATTTAGATGTCGTTTGTTTCTTCTCAGAAATTATACTAATGCAAGTTATCTGATTTTTTTTAAATATTTTTAAATAACACCTAACGACCACGAAAAACTTCATATTAATAAACTATGACCGCTCGTCCATATGTAACACATACTAAATATTAACCTACTTAGGAATGAAGGGTTTAATTTGATCGACACTATATAATCCTTTTATTACACCTGATGAAGGTTCCACAAGCCGTAACGCTTTGGGATGTACAATCTTATGAACAACATATGGACCTTCAAAGATAAAGAAGAATATCCTACATTCGTTTGGATAGACAATTCGTAGAATAAAATTTTTCTTTCCTTTACAAAATACGGTAACCTACTAATTAGGACTCGTATAGAAATGACTTTCAATAATTGGTTCTTCAATTCTTTTTTTTAAAATTTTTTTAAATAACACCTAACTACCACGAAAAACTTCATATTAATAAACTATGACCGCTCGTCCATATGTAACATATACTAAATATTAACCTACTTAGGAATGAAGGGTTTAATTTGATCGACACTATATAATCCTTTTGTTACACCTGATGAAGGTTCCACAAGCCGTAACGCTTTGGGATGTACAATCTTATGAACAACGTATGGACCTTCAAAGATAAAGAAGAATTTCCTACATTCGTTTGGATAGACAACTGGTAGAATAAAATTTTTCTTTCCTTTACAAAATACGGTAACCTACTAATTAGGACTCGTATTAGATGACTTTCAATAATTGGTTCTTAAATTAATTTAGCATGGTTTAAATGCTATTCGAAATAATTCCTATAACCTCCCCACCGTTTAGAATCAGGAGGAGGGTCTAATAACTCTAAAGTTTAGTGTTTGCTTTCCTTTTGACCAATAATTTTGTTTAAACTGCCTCACAAAGTCATCCCAGTCCCTAAATTCAGTTCTATTCAGTACTGCCCATTCCGCAGCTTCTGCTTCTAAATGTCCGATTACAAATTGAATCAGTTTTTCATTACTCCATTTAGGAGATAATGAAGTTTCAAAAGCTTTTATAAAGATTATAGCGTGAAGTTCGCCTCCTGGTTTGAATACAGGAAATCGACTTGCTACATTTGAATTTGTCGTTATATCATCCCAACATTCTGCGAGAGACGTAGTTGGATTTTGCTTAGATTGCAGAGACGGAGTTGCGTCGGATTTGCTTGCCGTGATTTCTTTATTTGTATTGTTGTCGTCCGAGCTAGCAAACACGATACGACTGTTGCATCTGATTAAGTTATTACTTCTGCTACTTGAAATGTCTTCATTATTATCTAATTCCTATAACCGTTTAGTAATTTCCTGTATTCGCATTTCTTTGTTGGATACATGGTTAGCTAATATCGATTCTTCACCGTGTTCACTATGTGAACGCTCTGTACCTTCGTCAATGTAATTATCTTTGGAAGTCTCAAGGTTACTGCGTATTTCGGCAATTAAGAATTTCATGTTTCCTATTTCGGTATGATCCTTTTCTACTCGATGAGTTTATGTCTCTAATTCTACATTATCTATTGTAGAAATCTCTACAGGTTTGATAGAAACCTCTTTAATAGATTCTAATAACTCTCTACGAACAGTTTCTGTTTGCATAGAAAATTCATCTCGTAACTTATCGTTATTTTTCTCTATTTCATTTACAACTAAGACATTGACATTATCTAGTCTCATGGTTAAGTCAGTAATATCATTTCGCATGCGAGCTTTTTCCTCACACGATTCCTGGATATCTTCTTCTAACCTTTTACAATTATCAGTAATCTTATTCCTAAGTCCTACTAGGTTTTCCTGCATTTCAACTTTAGAAGCCTCTATTTTATCACTTAATTCTCGACTGGTTTCTTTAATATGTTCCTGTAACCTGTCTGTAGATTTTGTTAGCTCCCCCTTAAGTTCCTCTTTTAATCTAGCCGTAGATTCTTGGTTAGATTGTTTTAATTCCTCTCTTAATCTGGCAGTAGATTCTTCGTTACATTGTTTTAATTCAGATAAAAATTCCCCGTTGGATTGTTTTAATTTAGCGATCTCCCTAAAAAGGGATCTCATGCTCCTATCGGACACAGATTGCTTTTCGTCCGACATTTCACTTCCCGACATTATTGTAAAATATTAACCAGTTGCACACGCACACTTGTAATCAACAATCCTATTAAAAGCACACTCCCTATGTACAACACTCCACTTCCAACGTAAAACAGACTCACCGAACACTAATACTGCAGTTTGTAGTTCTCGGTGATCAGTGTGCTGCTATGGGCTGCAGAAGTAACAGCCGTCGATGCAGCCGCTGAGATGCTGCGACCCGGCTTCCGCAACCGGCAGGACGCTGAGTCGAACACCAGACACGTCACTGGCTGCAACCACACCCGGCCGCTCCGTAGACAGGCGAAGCTCTCAGCAACACTTCTAATACCAGCCGGAGGAACGCCCGCCCCCCCCCCCCCCCCCCCTTACCACCATCCCCAGGTGACGTACTAGGCCTGTTAGTTTAGGGAGAAAAAGGTTGTCGGGGTTTGCAGCGTTCAGCGGCTACCCAACAGATGCGCCCTCTCGTGGAATAACTGCGTGACCGTACTGCTTGGCTGCGCTCCGTCAGATGCCCATATCCGCGATGTCGCTGCTGGCTGGTGAAGGCTCCCCGAAGACTCGCGTTGACTTCCGAAGGACTATTGATGTTTTCTTTTCGTACCAGTGTGCCTTAGTTGCACACAAGTCCTGTTTATAAGGTCGCCACGGTGTAACGACGTAAGTTTTGTATAAATGATTTTCCTTTGACATATGACCATGTGCAGACTTCGTCACCAACGTCAGTTACAAAACACTTCAGAATTATTTAAACTCTTTTTATATGTGGTCGCTGACTGGTTCTTGAACGAAACTATAATTAAAACATCATCATTTGAGTTGTATGCGCAGAATTACGTCACTCAGTCCAACTGGTTTGCGCAAAATTCTTTCAATTGAGATGTCGTTTGTTTCTTCTCAGAAACTATATTACTGCAAGTTATCTGATTTAATAAATATTAGAACCACATTGAATAAACTTTCAAGATTCAAACTCGCGATGAACGTTGTCAAAAATCAATAATCTTGTCAAATAAATTAGTAATACCTCTTTCTTAACATAATTCTTCATAAAGAAATTCTCGGAGCACGTATCTAAACTTTTGTAGTATACACTAGTTTATTATCTTCCTATATACTACATATAGACGTGAACCTGAGCCTTGACAAGATAGGACTGAACATTTACAACATGATTAAACTTTCTAGGACATCATTGTTGTAGAAACATTACAAATTATTATTTTTTCAGGTTTTAGAAGCACGACGCAACAACTCGGTTTCAGGATCTTCTGTTGCTGTTTGGCTGTCGACCCGCGACGTATAGTGGCTAGCAATTTTCTCTGTGGTCCCGGCAGCGAAGATGCTGTCTCCGTTCGTTGCGCCGCCCTCTCCGTATATTAAACTTAAAAATAAATACAAAACTTTAGATAATTCACAACAATTATTAAATATTACAAAATACCTAAACAAAAAGACTAAATTAAACTTACATTTACCTGATAACTGGGCTGACACCGGTGGATGGGTGACGCTTCAATTTCACGTCCCACTACAGCGTGGCAACCATAATTTGGATATAGAGTAGGACGTCACCAGGTTGTGATTAAAATCTGGAGGCAGGAAAACGATTAGTGGCAAATAAGCGCCAGCTAGTGTAAAACAGTTAGTTAGCTATATTGACATTGAAGAGTGTTACGTAGATAGAGTTCTAATTAGTGTCCAAAGAATATTTCTGATTCGTGTCCTAAGTCGTTATAAAATACTGAATCACACAGCGAGCTAACTAACCAGACAACGAACGACGGCACGAACAACTGCAACGAGCTGTCTGCAAGACTCCCTGACTCGGGGCCAGCGCTCCTGTTATATCGTGCAGCCAGAGGCCGCTGTAGGCCCCAGCTCAGCAATGGCGCGACGTCTTCGATCAGCGGCAACGCCATGCGCCGCTGGAGGTCGCAACGGGAAGACTGTGGCAAGCGGTGCGGTGGCAGGGCGCGCGCGCTAATCGGTTGGGTCTGCGGATACAACACACACAGTGAACTATTAAGACGCACTTCTTCAGCTTTTTACTAGTGAGTTATACTGCGTAATACCTAGGGGGTAAACCAAGGTTGGCGTGCTGAGATGCCTGAGCATGGTCCTTTGCTTATAAACAGTGCAAAAATAGCCTTCAATAAATTTCGTTCTGCGCATATTTTTGGTACAAAATTGGTGTCAAAGAAAGGTAATTTTCCAAAACTGACTTCACAAGAACGTCAATCATCTCCATTCTACATCGACATTTACATCCATACTCCCCAAGCCACATGACGGTATGTGGCGGAGGGTACTTTGAGTGCCTCTCTCAGTTCTCCCTTCTATTCCATTTTGGTATTGTTCGTGGAAAGAAAGATTGTCAGTATTCCTGTGTGTGAGCTCTAATCTCTCTGATTTTATCCTCATGGTCTCTTCGCGAGATATACATAGGGGGAAGCAATAAACTGATTGACTCCTAAGTGATGGTATCTTCTCGAAACTTTAACAAAAGACCGTACCGAGCTACTGAGCGTCTCTTTTCACAGCCTTCCACTGGAGTTTATCTATCATCTCCGTAACGCTTTCGCTATTATTAAATGATCCTGTAACGAAGCGCGCTGCTCTTCGTTGGATCGCCGGCAGCGGTGGTCTCGCGGTTCTAGGCGTGCAGTCTGGAACCGTGCGACTGCTACGGTCGCAGGTTCGAATCCTGCCTCGGGCATGGATGTGTGTGATGTCCTTAGGGTACTTAGGTTTAAGTAGTTCTAAGTTCTAGGGGACTAATGACCAATGCAGTTTAGTCCCATATTGCTCAGAGCCATTTTTTTTTTCTTCGTTGGATCCTCTCTATGTCTTCTATCAAACCTATCTGGTACGGACCACACACCGGTGAGCAGTATTCAAGCAGTGGGCGAACAAGTGTACTGTAACCTACTTCCTTTGTTTTCGGATTGCATTTCCTTAGGATTCTTCCAATAAATCTCAGTCTGGCATCTGCTTTACCGACGATTAATTTTATATCGCCATTCAATTTTAAATCATTCCTAATGCCTCACAGGTAATTATCAGTTAATTTCATAAGTTATAATTTATGAAATTAACTGCTTCCAGTTGCTGACCTGGTATATTGTTGCTAAATGATAAAGGATCTTTCTTTCTATGCATTCGCAGCACATTGCACTTGTCTACATTGAGATTTAATTGCCATGCCCTGCGCCATGCTCAATTCGTTGCAGATCCTCTTGCATTTCAGTACAACTTTCTATTGTTACAAACTCTCGATATACCATTCGGTTATGTAAAGTACTTTTGCCCAATTGGAGCAATGGGTATAGTTTTGCATTCGAATGTACTCGAGTTCGGAGGCAGCTTTTTCTTTTTTAATTTTCTCCTTTTAAACTATGCAATATGATTTCGGGAAATTTTCGGTCTGCAGCCGAGTGTGCGTGCACTGATATGAAACTTCCTAAAGCTGTGTGTCGACCAAGATTCGAACTTAGGACCTTTATTTTGTGTGAGGAAGTGGTCTACCAACTGAACTCCACAGGCATGACTCACGTCTCGTAGTTACAGCGGTCAGATGACAATCTGGTGGACATAAAAGGAGGTCAGGTACTGCCCGATATGATATTCGGCGTCTTATTCGCTATGACGCAATTACAGCATGTCACGTAGAAAACACAAGCAGTCGTATAATATCAACACAGCAAGAAAAGGAAGATGAAATGCATCCTCTCACTGGTAGTATGTTCAAATGATACTACTGACAACTACTACTTAGTTTTGTATGTATGTTCAATATTTCTGCTTTTATAAGTTTTGTATTTATTGTGGTGGAACATATCGATACCATCCCACAGGCGTCAAGTTGGGAACGGAATTGCAGGTATCCGTCAGACGCCTACAGTGGTCCAGCGGGTTCTGGTGGACCCAGTGGAGCACGCCCCCTATTTGACGCCTCCAGCGGTTCCGCACCACGAGCGCCTTCTGTTGCTGCAGTTTAGGGAGGCCGGCGGCTATCGAGACGCCTGCACGCTCTTGGAGACTTTTCGCTGAGTGATGCTATGCTGACGCGGCCTAGCAGCAGCTCCGACTTCATCGTTCGCGCTTTGGTACAGAGAGCGTCATCTTTGTTGCTATTATAATGTCTGGTGTCTGTTTTTTGTTGCATTGTTTATGAGTCTTCGTACACTTTCTTATTATGCACATCAAAATTAGCTAATAAGAAACAAGTATTGCACTTTCACCCATGACGAAATTTCTAACTGGATCGTTCCAACGTAGAACCTTACATGTAGCATCAACGGGAGAAATCTACTACACAGCACTGAACGAAAGTACTTGTGATCACAGTTTTGCGGCACTGTGTTTCTTTAACGCCAGTCGTTTAGCGAAAACATTAACGGAACTAAATCTCCTTAGATAATTTTTTTATTACTGTTAATATTCAAGGACAATGCTGTGGCTTGTGACTGCGCGAATTTCGGTTCATCCTCAACATATGTTGGAAGAAAAAGGTATGGTGTAACTTGCAGGAAATATTCTTGACACGTAGACAAATAAAATGTGTTATAAGGACATAGGTCTGGTGACGCTCTACTTCCATGTTATAGGCCACTTTCTACTTACAGTAACAAGTGACATCATCTCAGTAGAAGCAGTCCATCAGTGGCACCCAGCAATGTTGAGCATGTGCAGACACCAACAAGTGACTTCATTCCAGTAGAAGCAGTCCATCAGTGGCACCCAGCAGTGTTGAACAGGTGCAGACACCAACAAGTGACATCATTTCAGTAGAAGCAGTCCATCAGTGGCACACAGTAATGTTGAGCATGTGCAGACACCAACAAGTGACATTATGTCAGTAGAAGCAATTCCATCAGTGGCACCCAGCAATGTTGAACAGGTGCAGACAGCAACAAGTGACATCATTCACTAGAAGCAGTTCCATCAGTGGCACCCAGCAATGTTGAGCAAGTGCAGGTAACAGTCCATAATATTTACTATCACTAATTAAACAGTTCACCAGAGTTAATTAGAAGAAATTAAACATTTCCAAGTGGCACCTATCATGTTGAACAAGTGCGAGCACAAACAACAGTTTGAATGCACACACAATTGCTTTTACAAAATTATTATCAATGCTCTTACACTAATAATACAAATTATAATAAACACACAAATGATATCAGATAATTGTCATATTAACTATTACAAATACACAAATAAGAGTAAACCTATAATATTCATGGGTAACAGTGCAAGCCACAAAAAAAAAACAAGTAAAATAAAATTTTGGATTTAGGACGGTACCAATTATTTGAGATTAGGAAAGGAAAACACACAAAACACACTCACTCATCTTTCATCCACATTAAGTACTACTGTGTAACTGAATAGTGTTAACTGTGTAAATGAAATTCTGTAAAAGATTTGAGGTTCGGCATGTGTACCAAGTAGTAGTGGCAGCAATGTATAACAGTCGATAATAGTTAGTCAAACGTTATAGTCATCATGTCACCAATGTTTGCCAAGCCAACTTTTTCTGAACAACTGTCAGTAGACCATGATATGCAAATACTTCCTTTCTCCAAAAAAGTATATACTGCTTATTGATTTAACAAAGTGTGTGTGTAGACAATCTTCCTTCTACTTGAGTGTTCTATTCTGCCATCTTCATCCTCCTTGTTCCATATAAACCAACAAAAAAGAAATGTGCTCCTCACTTACTTTACCTCTTATCCACCAAAACTTCAATAATCATCAGCATCACATAATCTTAATACTTCAATACCTCTTCAATACGTCGATACATATAAACCTTATCACCAATATAATTTACACTACCTCTTATCCACCAGAACACCAATAATCATCAACTTCACACAATCTCAATACCTCTATAATACCTCTTCAATACGTCGGTACATATAAATCTTATCGCCAATATCATTTCACTTCCATAACAACTCTTTCCTCTAGTCAGTCTCCTCGAACAAGTACAGATAAAATTCTAGTGCAATCTTCAATTCATCATCCCATACAATCCGAAGACATAATGTCCACACACAACCTCTGTGTAATCCACCTGACCCAAATCTTCTACTCATTATGAATTATAAAATATATTTTGGTTACCTCGCCCATCATTAAATAAAAGAAATGCATATATGACCTCTAACAGCCTTTAGTTTGAATAACTTTTAGTAAGTAAGTACGAGTATGGAGTGCGAATGATCGTAATAATTCACAGTGTGTACACCACTTCAACAGTCATGGCACAACAGAAGCAAACATGTGGACTATTTCTTGTGTCAAGTGTCACTTGCTATTTCAATTGCTCACGAAGAATGCACTGTAATAACTGTCAATGGTCTAAACCTAGTATTGGTATGTCATGTCGTTAACTTCCTTCCTATTAGCTTCAATTTATACAGCTTCCATAAAACTTCCAGCTCATATGACTTCAATAAATTTTCTTGTACCAATGTCTTTCGTAGAATGATAGCAGTTCATTTTCTTATCTTAAAATCTAAAACACCGAGTGTAAGCAAAACATGCAATAGCGAGTAAATATACCAATAGAGAACAGAATGTCAACAAGTAATTGCAGCACAATCCCTACAACGAGGCTCTGCCAAGCAAACAACCTGTAATTAATACCATAGTGTGACCTAAACTCCATGTTCGTACACCGTACATCAGCATATCTATATACCAAATTAAAGAGTAGTTATAACAACAAAGCATAAATGTGTAAATATGCAATACATACGCAATGCAGCAAATATATATCTCACATAATAAACAGGGCATTAGCTTTATATCAGCATAAGCAAATAAATGTTCATATGTAATCTTAATAAGTAAACATGAAGGCGCAAGCAGATAAATCACAAGGTATAACTTACATACATAACCATATCAGCACAAGTAATCAGGTGACAATTATAATTTAAATAAATAAACACAGCAGACACATAATAAAAAAATATGATATCAGTGAAAAAGCATAGCAGCCAAGCGATGCATAATATACATAAGTAACAACCCTGTTCATCAATCAATCATTCTCAAAATCAGTTAACACAAAGTATAAATCACATAATCCCGAGCTTCAAATTACGTCTAAAGTACGTACCTAAGTAGAAATATGTTACCTGAAAAATAAACTCAATTAATATTTACCTCTTTAGTTTATTGCTTTCTTCTTCGAAATTTCATTCTTCCTGAAATTTTTTCGATAGCAAGTCCTCTTAAAGTCGGACACACACAGAATTTACCTGAAGTTATTAAATATTTTATACAACTGTATCCCGAAAAATACTGAACATTAACAACATAATTTATCTAGTCATTATATCTTTATACAGTATTTAATCAGAGAAATTAGACTGTGTATTTGTTTACGGCCGTCAGTGCATTCGCACTGAGCGCTCGATCAGCTGTAGGTACGCGTCAAGTAGGAAGTAATTGTTTGCTGTCAACGACTGCCTTGTGCGGGGTGCAGACTTGACTGTTGCTTTGAGTATGTGCCGCCGCCAGAACACGGCGCGGTATCCTTGTATTCTCTGCGTGTTTACGTATAACTGTTAGTTTCTCAAGAGTATGTCATTCGACAAAAATTTTAATGTTCCATATATGATGTATTCCCTTAGAGCGCTGTTATTTAAGAGTTTCTACTTCGACAGTGTTATCATGAATAATTTTGCGAACGCTATATAGATCGTTATAAAGCAGAAAAAATTAGCGACACAAGCCTTTTCCTTTGTGAGACAAACGATGAGACTTAATTAACACATTTTGACCAACTGAAAAAGTGAAATGAAAATTGGTTCAATCTTCCGACGCCGTAGAGTACGAAGCCAAATTTTAGAGCGAAACTGTGATCCATTATCTCATATAACCTTATCAACATGACCCACTTCTTTAAGAAAATGTGTGATGAAAGCATTAGATTTTAACGAGCTGTTGCTTTGCGTAAAGGTGTAAAACACACATATTTTGATGTCAGTTCCACTGCTACCAAAATGTACGCAAAATCCATTCGTAGAACGAACCACTGGACCGAACAAATCGACTGCAGCCATGTCCTTTAATTTCGCTGGAATTATAGGAAACAACCGTGCTCTGTGAGAAATAATTGGCGGCTTAGAATTCCAAGGGACGATCCGAAGCAGTGGTCGCCACGTGCATGGGGGCTTAATTAAATACAATGCAAATAATTTTAATTTTAGTCGCTGTTTGTCCGGTTATGCAGTCTCGTAATCGGTTGGCCCTGAATAATATTAGTACGCAATCTGACTGCAAAGAATAACAACAAAGAATGAAAGGACATTTACAACCGGTTGGCCCTGAATAATATTAGTCGCAATCTGACTGCAAAGAATAACAACAAAGAATGAAAGGAAATTTCCGTTAACACAGTTAATTAATTAAGTCCCCAGCAACTATAAAACCTATGAAACAAAAAAACACAAATGTAAGTGTTCTATGTATGAAAGTGTGATTCAACGTGCACATCTGGCACGGTTCTTCCTCAATACGACAAGATGCTTTAAACGCCATTTACAATGAAGTAATTTAAAAAACCATAAATACTACGATTGAACATAGAAACCAGAATTACAGTCAAATAGAAGAACACGAGCCAGATGCTTTGTTGACTGAACCTGTGACGAAGAGGCATTGTTATTTAGGACGTCTAAAATAAAAAAAATTTCTTTACCGTCATATATATTGACGAAAAATACACTTTCATCATTACAACATCCCCAATCGAATAACATATGGTGTCTTGCCCAACAGAACAACTTGTATTCCATCGATGTCTAAACAAGCACAGATTACGCCTGCCTTAGAACTACCACTGCCCTCAGCAACTTCTCAGCGGCAACTGCCAGTGGAGATGGCTGAATATTACTCTTTGGCGCAATCTCTTGCCCTGTGGCTCAGTGTAGCCACCTTTCAACGTTTGGATAAACCACTGTTTTATTAGGAAGTGGTGACTTCGAACGCCAGTACAAAAACAGAAGGAAAAGCTGCAAGGTGGAAGGAAAGTACGCAACGGATATGAACTTGAAGTCAATATATGAGGGTGAGTCAAATGATTACCTTAAATACTTTTGAAATATTATTTATTGTGCAGAAGTGGTACAAAGGTGTATCATTTTACAACATAATCTCCTCCACGCTCAATGCAAGTCCTCCAGCGCTTACAAAGAGCATAAATTCCTTTAAAAAAAATTCTTTAGTAGTCCGCGCAATCAATCATGCACCGCGTGGCGTACGTCTTCATCAGAACGGAACTTCTTTCTTTCCATTGCTGCTTTGTGTGGTCCAAACATATGGAAATCACTTGGGGCAAGGTCTGGTGAGTATGGTATATGAGGAAGACACGCAAATTGCAGGTCTGTGATTGTTGCAAATGTTGTACGGGCAGTGTGGGTCCTTGCATTGTTATGTTGCAAAAGGACACCTGCTGACAGCAATCCACGTTGATTTGATTTGATTGTAGGCCACAGATGATTTTTTAGGAGATTTGTGTATCATGCACTGGAGACAGTGGTAGCTCTAGCCATGTAAGCTCCAAAATGACGCCTTTTTCGTCCTAAAAGAGAGTCAGCATAACCTTCCCTGCTAACAGTTTTCTTCAAAATTTCCTGGGTTTTGATGATGAGGAATGGAGCCATTCTTTGCTCGGTCTCTTCGTTTCCGGTTGGTGGAAGTGAACCCATTAACGATTCTTGCAAGGAAGTCATCACCTCATTCAAAGCGCCAAAGAAGTTCTTCACAAGCATCAACACGCCGTTCTCTCATTTCAGGCGTCAGCTGCCGTGGCACCCATCTTGCAAACACTTCGTGAAACTGGAGCACATCATGCACAATGTGGTGTGCTGACCCGTGACTAATCTGTAAACATGCTACAATGTCATCCAGTGTCACTCAGCTGTTTTCCTTAACTATGGGTTCAACTGCTGTACTGTTCTGTGGAGTCACAACTCGTTGCACCTGACCTGGACGAGGAGCATCTTCAACTGATGTCACACCATTTGCGAACTTCCTACTCCATTTGTAGACCTGCTTGTGACAAACATGCAATACCGTACTGAACCTTCATTCGGCGATGAATTTCAATGGGTTTCACACCTTCACTACGCAAAAACCGAATAACAAAACGCTGTTCTTCCCTGGTGCAAGTCGCAAGTGCGGCGGCCATCTTTATACTGATACTGCGACGGTGTATGTGCATCTGCACTATGCTACCACCTACAGGCCATTCTGCACGCTGTTTATAGCACGCTTACCAACCTACAGGATAACGGCTCGAAATTTCGATTTGTTATTACAAATGTAATGTTTTCATTTGTCTCATTCTCGAAAAAGAAAGGGGACTGTATGAAGAAGATATGGAGATATGATATATATACATCTACATATAACTGATTACTCCGAAATTCAATTTTAAACATCTTTGATCTATTTATTTACTGTTTGTTTCGAATATCGCGCGGGAAAACCGGACAGTTAAATTTTTCCGTGCGGGCTCTGATTTACTATTTTATTATGGTGATCATTGCGCCCTACGTAAGTGGGTGCGAAGAAAATGTTTTCATATTCTGAGGAGAAAGTTGGTGATTGGAATTTCATGCGAAGATCCTGCCGCAGCGAAAAACTTCTATGTTTTAATGACCCCCACCCCAATTCGTGTATCATATTTGCAGCATTCTCTCTCCTATTTCACGATAATACAAAACGAGCTGCCCTTCTTCGAACTTTTTCGGTGTCCTCCGTCAGTTGTATGTGATGCGGCTACCATACCTCACAGCGGTACTAAAGAAGATGGCAGACAAGTTCAGTGTAAGCAGTCTCTTAAGTATACCTGTTGCATTTTCTGAATTTTCTGCCACTATTCGATGTCAGTTGTTTGCTTGCCCAACAACATGGGATAGTTCCAATTTAAGTTTTTCGTAAATGTAATCGCTAACTATTCACGTGAGTTTACAGTATTTAGATTTGTTTAATTTATCGTGTTGCTGATATTTAACAGATTCTTTTTAGTGTTCATATGGATCGCTTCACACTCTCCATGGGTTAGAGTCAATTTGCACTTTTCACCATACAGATATCCTATATAAATCATTTTGCAATTGGTTTTGATCATCCGATGACTTTATATGGCTGTAAATGACGACATTATTTGCAAACAAACTAAGAGGAATCTTCAGATAGACTCCTAATAGTTTGTGTGTAACAGGTACATCAGGGGACCTATAAACACTTCCTCGGGAGACGCCAGATATTACGTTTGGTCTACTCGATGACTTTCTGTCAGTTGTTATGAACAGTGAAATTTCTGACAGCAAATGAGCTATCCAGCTATGCTACTGAGACGATACTCCACAGGAATGCAATTAGAAGTCGTGTGAACCGTGTGAAAGACCTTCTGAAAACCTAAAATTATGGAATCAATTTGACGTCCCCTGTCGAAAGCATTAATTACTTCACAAGGATAAAGATTTACTTTTGTTTCACAAGGATAATATTTATAATTTATTCTTTATTATTTATTATTTATTTACTTTATCTGGTGGCAATGAGTGCGGAATGGTGCCCACTTTCGGAGTTTGGCGGAACTGTCGCCTTTCGCACTCCCGCTGTTCACTTTCTGAACAGCTCACAACCTGCGGAATTTGCTTCGCAATTCGTGTCGTCTACTGAATTGTACTGTTTCATGGGTCTCGGACTCGTTCACTTTGCATTTGCAAGCTCCGCAGATTAGGAAAACTTTTATCGTTTCCTAAGCAATCATCTACTTTGCTAAAATACCTTCCAAAGTTTTAGTGGGAGTTTCGTGATTTCATTGAGCTTCTAGAGTGCTTTGTTTTTCAGTAATTTATGCAACTTGGCTGTCGTTGTGTTCAAGATATTTCTCAGTCAATATTGAGAGACTTTATGTTCATTACGTTGCAAACTCATTCATTGACAATTCAGTGAGATATGTGTCATGAGGTTAGAGGAAAAATGACTTACTAAATCAAGACTTGATTTGAATCTCCGAACAAAACTACTATCGCAAAACTGACCCTGGCTAGGCAACTGTCTATAAAGAAAAACGTATCCATTCTACACTACTACTTCTTTTCTCTCATTGTAACGGTGTTCCCTTGTAATAAAAAATCTTCTGATCATCAGATAATGTGTTCAGTTACTTAACTTATTCATTATAAGGATTGTTGTCGCCCGTCTAGCATGACACTGATGATGTAATTAAAATCGGATTGCATGCCACATTTAAGAGACGAAACAAACAACGCGTACATTTCAGTATTTCTCAATGGATGTATGATGATCAGTATTTTGAAGAACGTATCTCTTAGTGACAAGCATTTGTTTTTAATAACGCTCTTCGTTCTGCCATGGCCGAGAAATGAAACGATAGGATTTTGCATGACTATAGTGTTTTTGTGAGGTAGCAATAGTTGCAGATATTATCGGAGTGAGTGCTCCCATTATTCTCCAGTGTTATGCCAACAAAGTAGGTGGTAGTCTTCGGTTTATTAGTAGAATACCGGGGAGGTACAATCAGTGTACAAGAGTGAGTGCTTACAAATAACCGGTTCTACAGCATTCATTAAGTGTATAGGATCTGCACCAGATACGCCTAAGAGGGGATATTGAACGTATACAGAGAAGGGCAGCACGAACGGTCACTGATTTGCTTAAACCGTGGGAGAGTGTCCCAGAGTTGCTGAAGGAACTGAAGTGGAAGACTCTTGAAAGTAGACGTAAAATATCCCCAAAAAGTCTATTAAGAGAGATTCAAGAACCGGTTTTAAACGATAATTCTAGGAATATACTACAAGCTTCTACGTATCGCTCACGTAGGTATCGTGAGGATAAGATCTGAATAATTACTGCACGCACAGAGACATTCAATAATTCTTCCAGCGCTTCATACATGAATGGAACAGGAAAAACCACTAGTAACTGGAACAATAGGGTTTTATCCTCGGTCATGCATCTCACGGTGATTTGCAGAATATAGGTGTAGATGCTACTGATGCTGTAGGAATAACACATACGGCTCATACGCCATTAAGAGCTATTGCTCTTGTGGAAAGGCAGCAGAGCGTATGTAAAAATATTTCATTTTATTCAATAGAAAACATTTAAGGGCAAATAAACAGCGTAAGAGTAAATCAACATTTGTCTATTTTGCTTCTAACGTGTCGCTGGTGATGACAAGAGAACAGCAAGTTAAATAAATATTCGAGCGCAGAGAGAGTCAACACAGTCTTGAAAAGCTTTTTTATCGTAAACAATTGACATTTAAATACTGTTTTATTAAAATAGGATGCAGCACTTTGCTTCCTGTATATAGTGAATAAACACTAGCCGGAAACAGAACAAGACCAACACAACTCAATGTGACGTATAGACTTCCTTTGCAACAATGGCAGTACTGGTCGGTAGCAAAACAATTTGAGGGATACAGTTACATCTTGGTTATCAGAACTTACCACACAAGTATGATTTCTCTGACATATCCAAGAATTAATACATCTCTACTAAACTCTTCACAAAATACGAAAATTTTCTGTTTACTACTTTGAAACTACTTTATGGTGCCATGGGCAAGTTTTGTTCAAGAAACAGAGGCTTGTCCCAGGTTATTGCAACATTAAACGTTGAAGAGAAAAATACGTGTGATCACAATGGCGTTAACTAGTCTTGATAGGTCGGATATGTACTAATCTACGATGACAATGTATTTCATGAAACTAATCACCATTTCGATACCTTAGCTAAGTATTACGAACACTGCTCTGAAAGAGTAAACTCATTGAATTCTCTGTGAATTTAAGAGTTCCCTCTATTGTTTAGAAACCAGACACAACATCCACGTAAGAATCATTACTAAAATAGCGAACTTCCATCCAAAGATTACAATATGGACCATCAGCAAAATCCTCTAGTTCAAGATGGATATGGTAGACCATTCCATGTGTCACTGTTTTCAAGTAGCATTCTTAAGGAAGTGCTAAGCTTTCAGTTCTTCTCAGTGATCACCAGTAGGTAAGAACCTGAAGGAGCATCGAAGTCTTCTACACTTTTTTTCTGTTTTTGTGGCCTTCAGACATGACTGGTTTGATGCAACTATCAATGCTACTCTATTCTTTGCGAGCCCCTTCATCTCCGAATAACAGCGGCAACCTACGTCCTTCTGAGTCTGCTTATTATATTCATCTCTGGGTCTCGCTTTATGATTTTTACCCCCACCCCCACCCCAACCCTTCCGCGCTACCCACCAATATTAAACTGGTAATCCCTTGATGCGCCGAAAGTGTGCCATCAACCGATACGTTGTTTTGTTCGAGTTAGGCCACAAAATTTCTGTCTCCGCAATTCAATTCACTAACTCTTAATTACTTACGTGATCAACCCATTTTAAACACATTTCTGTAACTCCATATTTCGAAAGCTTCTATTCTCTTTTAGTCTACATTATTTATGTTTCGCTTTCATACATGGCCACACTCTATACAAATACCGTCAAAAAACATTATGACACTTAAATCTATATTCGATGTTAACAAATTTCCCTTAATCAGAAATGATTTTCTTGCCATTGCTAGTCTACATTTTACCCCCTCTCTACTTGTGCCTTTATCAGTTATTTTGACGCTCGTTTATTAATCTAATTGCCCTAGCATCGTATTATTTCATTCGACTGCTTTCCACTACCGTTGTTTTGCTTTTGTTGATTTTCAACGTCTTTTTCCTATGAAGACACTATCCATTCCGTTCAACGCCTCTTCCAAGTCCTTTGCTGTCCCTGATAGATCTACTGTGTCATCGGGAAACTTTAAAAGTTTTCATTTCTTCAGCCAGAACTTAAATACCTACTCCTAATTTGTCTTTAGTTTCTTCTACTGCTTATTCAGAGTACAGATCCAAGTACATCGTGAATAGGCTACAAACCTATCTCACCCCCTTTTTAGCCACAGTTTCCCTTTAATATCCCTCGGCTCCTATAACTGCCGTCTGGTATCTGTACAGGTAGTATATAGCCTTTCCTCCCTGTATCCTACAGTTGCTATAGTCAGAATTTGAAAAACGGTTTTCCAGTCGGCATTGTCAAAATCTTTCTCTAAGTCTAGAAATGTTTTAAAGGTAGGTTGGTCTTTCGTAACCTATCTTCTAAGTTAAGTCGTAGGGTAGGGAGTGCCTCGCGTGTTACTGCATTTCTCCGGGATCCAAAACGATCTTCCCCGAGGTTGGCTTCCACCAGGTTTTCCTTTCTTCTGCAAAGAACTCATGTTAGCACTTTGCAACGATAAGTTATTAAACTGATAGTTCTTTAATTTTTGCACCTGTCGGCAACTGCTTTCATTGGAACTTGTGTATTCTGCTTGAAGTCTGATGGCTTTTCGCCAGCCTCATAAATCTTGAACACCAGATGGAAGAGTTTTGTCATGGCTGGCACTCGCAAGGTTATCAGAGTCTCTACTGGAATATCGTCTACGCGTGGGATCTGGTTTCGTCATAGCTCTTTCATAGCTCCATCAAATTCTTCTCAGTATCATATCTCCCAACTCACCTTTATCTACGTCCACTTCCCTTTCTATAACATTGCCTTCAGGTACATCTGCCATGTGTAGACCCTCTATATACTCCTTCCACCTTTCAAAATGGGTCAAATGACTCTGAGCACTATGGGACTTAACTTCACAGGTCATCAGTCCCCTAGAACTTAGAACTACTTAAACCTAACATCACACACACCCATGCCTGAGGCAGGATTCGAACCTGCGGCCGTAGCGGTCGCGCGGTTCCAGACTGTAGCGCCTAGAACCGCTCGGCCACTGAGACCGGCCCACCTTTCAACTTTCCCACTTTTGCTTAGGACTGGTTCTCCATCTGAGGTCTTGATATTCATACGTCTCCTTCTACTTTCTCCAATAGCCTCTTCAGTGTTATAGTAGGTGGTATCTGTCTTTTCCTTAGTGAAATATACTTCTACATCCTTACATATCTTTTCAGTATCAACCATAAGTATGATGCTAGTCATTTGTTGCACGATATGAGTTTCGCAATTTTCCTTTACCCTAGCTTTATGCGCGAATAACTTTGGAACGTAGGACGTTCCACATATCACTGGATACACCTTACAAGTAGTTTTGGCTTGTATTATTATGTTTTAAGTCGGTCACACCGATTTGTTGCCATCTAGACACAGCTCGTTGTGACTGAGCACGTTGCTCAATATTAGATGCAGTACACAAATGGGAAGTGTGAAAGTTTCAGGCACCATCTAAGTACACTATAGGAAGGGGTGAAGTAGAATGAGGGGTAGGGGGATGGTGGGGAGGGGTACTTTGCTGTTGTGTTTGCGCCCACGTCATGCGATTAACTTAGGAATTAATGGAGCGAATAACACACCCACAGGTGAAAAAGCTACATCATTCTACAGGGTAACAAACGGCGTCAGTTTCTCTTTCCTTGAAACTAATGACACCTGAAGAATACAGTGACACAGAATCTGGAAATATGTGTTCCACACATCGCTTTCATTGTGTATGTCTTTCAGGTGGAGTTGGCTTGTAATGTCATCTTGCATTTCGATTACAAGATCTCTGAACTGTCCTCCATTTTATTACTGTCTCCTGCAGTGCCACAAGGTGGTAATGGGGTTGACTGCAGTTTTGCCTCTTTGTGATACTCGACGATTGTCTGTAGTTGGGAAGCTACTTTGATCTGAATACCACATTGAAAATATCAGTATCTTGTAATCTTGAGAAATATTTCCAGGAATTAATGAATAAAGAAAATTTTTGAAATCTGCTGGAGAACATTAGAATACGCAGGGAGTAATATTGACTTTTGGGGACGGTGATATGGAGATAGAAAATATATATGGAAACCAGGTAATGAACCCATGCTGTTGCAGATGTGTACCATAACACCGTTAGATAAGAAACCTGCCCATTTTGCTGTATTTAATTTCCCTCAATTTCTCCAGTACGCAGAAGACTTGATGTGCCATCGAGATGCAGGTGAAAGACGAAGAAAAATTATGATCTATATGCAGCGATAAGTTGAGTATGGTGGAGTCTAATCACAAGCTTTCAGAAAGAGCCGTTGAGACAAGGTCAGTGCATAGCATTTTGAGGACACTGCTGGTGCCCAGTCAGTAACGTAAGCTCATAGAATTAGTGGGCGCAACAAGGAGTCGGGGTAAAGGGTTTCAGCATGCTGTATCATGAGACCTGGGCGTGAAAATGACCTAACATACCACTCTGGAGACGATGACGACATACCACAAGTGACCAGGCCGAACTATTGATAGGCTAGGATGCTTGTGTAAATGAAGTGGTCTTGTCAGCGTCTGTGTCATAATACTGATTAACGGTTCATCTGCTGCCTTCATAGTACATAGTTGAGTGCAAGTGTCCTGCGTTCATGTATATGTGTGTTTGCATGTGTGAAATGGTGAATAATACAATGGATCTTTAAGAAGTAAGTTATACATTATTATGACAGACCAAGTAACTCCTATTTAATGTTTCTCCCACTTCAAACTAACGTAAATGCATCACGCTATTTGTTGACACAGTTAGAAAGTCTCTATAAACAACTGTTGGAACCTTCTCCCAGTTGCCCAGTCTCTACGATAGAAATCCACGTGATCTGGAAGCCATTCGAGGTCTGCTTTGTGAACGTCCTCGTCCTTGGAAAATCTCTTTCCGCCGAGATGTTCTTTCAACTTACCGAAAAAATCATTAAAGAGACAAAGTTGTCTGGGGAAAAAATGTTTGTAGGATAAGTTTGGTACTTTTATGGCTTTAAATTGGCATCAGTGATATGAGCCCTGACCAGCTGATGTATCAACATTGTTTTGTTTATAACCTGATAAATACATTTCAAGATGGTGAGTCAGCTTGAAATGTCCACATTAGTTGAATAACATTATGTTATTCGTTTTTTACTTGCTGAAGGCGAGAAACTAGTGAATATGTTGTGCAGAATGTCTGAAGTTTATGGTGAAAATTGTATATATCCTGCAAATTTTTACAAGTGGACTGAGCAGTTCAAATATGGTGGCGACTCAGTGACTGGAGACTAGTTGCTGTTTAGAATTGATAACATTATTCGTGTGACTGTGGGAATGTAGTCGATATTGTTCAAGTTAATAGTGGTACAGTTCATCACATTATCTGTAACAAGCTGAAGTACCGCAAAACATGTGCAAGATGGGTCCAAAGGGAGTTGACGCGGTTACACAAGGAAACAGGGCTGAGAGTGTGTGCACTGAGCTAAAGGAACGTTATGGAAGAGAAGGTGAGCAGTTCCTCCACAAAATTTTAAGTTGTGATGAATCTTGGGTTCACTAATATGGGCCAGAATCGAAAAGACAAAGCATGGAGTGGTAGCACACCAACACACCTGTGAAGAAATAATTCAAACCCCAAGTATCAGCATGAAAATTCAGGTTGACTGTGTCTTGGGATAATAGGGTCAAGTTTTCTATGATTATCTAGAAGATCAACATATAATGAACAGCAAATACTACTCGGATTTGCTTTTGAGCAAGGCGAAGCCAGCCATGAGACAGAGTCGTCGTGGAGTTCAGAGTAGAAGTATGACTGTCCAGCAAAACAACACACATCCTCCTATTGCTCAGCTAACCCGTGAAACCATAGGCAAAATGGGCTGGGAAGTACTTCCTCATCCCCCTTACACTCACGATTTGGCAGCTAGTGATTTCCACTTGTTTGGTGCACTGAAGGAGGGGATGAGATTCCAGGACAACGAAGACGTGAAAAAGTTTGTGGGGATTCGGTTCAAACATCAAGATAAGGAGTTATTTGCCGCCGGAATAAATACCAGCTTTTAGCCCATGGGGAAAAAAGTGCATGAATGTTCAAGTGGATCATATTGAAAAGAAGAAAATGTTTTCTTTTCAAAAAATAAACGCTTTTTTCTCCTGACCAATTTGTCTCTTTAAGTACTGAATGACCGTAGTATACTTTATTTAATGTTTCACTACACTTCTGAGTGACATAAATGCATTACGATATCTATCAACACAGTTAGCAAGTCTCTGTAAACAACAGTAGGAATCGTCTGCCAGTTGTCCAAAGTCGATACGATAGAAATCCATTTGATCTGAAAGCCATTCGAGGTCTGCTACGTGAACGTGCTTATGTTGGAAAATCTCTTTCTGCCGAGATGTTCTTTCAGCTTGCCGAAAAGATGGAAATTGCATGGTTCAAGATCCGGACATCCCAATGAACACCAACGTGTCTGTGCGAACTTGGTCAGTTGTTGGCACCATTGCACTACGGCTCAATGCGACGTTACATTTGGTCCATACAGGGCCAGAACTCCACGACGAATGTATGTGCAGTTCAGGCATTTTGCCATCGACATTTATACTGTCCCTCGTACTTCAACTTCGGAGTAAGTTTCAATTTGTAACATAGTATACTGTTATGCACCCGTTATCCATACCGAAGGACAACTGTGTCTGCAGAAAAGGTGGAACATGTACTCTCTTCTATAATACGCGCCACAATTATTGTACGATTTTTATAGTGTAGGAAGACGTGTGTAACTTACTTTCTGAAGTAGGACTGCAAAGAGTAGGTTACACACGTCTTCCGACACTCAGGCCGTTTCGCAATAATAGGCTTCATTTTCAGAAGATAGTACATTTTCCCCAGGTTTCCTGCAGACAGACACACACACACACACACACACACACACACACACACACACACACATGCACACATACATACATAAGTGGGCGCGCGCGCCCGCGCACAGACTGGTTTTGTGGCAAACATCTAGGGTAAAGTCAGGTGGAAGAAAAAGTTCGTGTAGCCGAAAATTTTTGTAGATTAGTAGGGGAGAGCTATGAGTGTGGGATTTGGGGTTGTGTGTGCAAAATTAGTTTTTCTTAAAGTCTAGAAAACCGCAGTATCCAGCGGAAATGTTACCCAGTACTACATTAAACTCTTTAAATTTTATATATAAATGGTTCAAATGGCTCTGAGAGCTATGGGTCTTAACATCTGAGGTCATCAGTACCCTAGAACTTAGAACTATTTAAACCTAAATAATCTAAGGGCATCACACAGATCCATGCCCGAGGGAGAATACGAACCGGCGACCGTAACGGTCGCGTGGGACCGGTCTGATGCGCCTAGAACCGCTATGTCACATCGGAGGGAAATTTTATACAAAATATGGTTATATTCATTGTTTTCTTTTGGACTCATTTTTTGCACTTTGCAGTCTGTGGAAAGGTCGCAGCTTACTAAAAATGTTAATTTAACAGTATAATTTTGATGTTTATTGTTATATGAAGTTCATTAAGAACAAACATTAAATGCGTGTACCACTTTTAAGAGCACTAGAACCATATTAAAGGGCAAACTGTATCCTGTAGGTTTAACGGGGTGGAAAAACAGAGGCTGAGGTTGGTAGCGTGAGGGAAAATATGTGTGTGAAATCTTATGGGACATAACTGCTAAGGCTATCAGTCCCTAAGTTTACACACTACTTAACCTAAATTATCCTAAGGACAAACACACACACCCATGCCCGAGGGAGGACTCGAACCTCCACAGGGAGCAGCCGCACAGTCCATGACATCAGCGCCTAAGACCGCTCGGCTAATCCCTCTCGGTTATTGTTTTTCACGTTTGTTAATGGTGTACTGGTTACAGAGGTATGAGTTGCTAATAATACAAACGCTAGAAATGCATATACTTCCGTCATCACGAGAGCTGCTCGCTTTCCGATTTACAGACATACTGTATCCCCCAGCGTCTCTTGTCCAGCTCTTTATGTAAGCACACAAAATATCTTCACAGAGCTCGTGTTTACATAGTAGAGTTATTTACTTTTTATTTAGTGACTACCTCTGCGCAGTTGTTAAGCGAGCTTTTAAGTAAATTACCAGCCTAGTGTAGCGGGTCGTTGTCTAGTGACACTAGGTATTGAGCGTCAGTGACAGAGGGAAGCAAAGGTCATTCTTGTGTCAATGATGGCGCGACGGGAAGCGACACTTTGTAAGTGGTGCATTGGGTAGTTTGCTTGTCTCAGTGGGTGGGGTATGAGAGAAACATTCGTGGTTCCGCTAATAGTTATTAATTGAGACATAAGACCCTTTAAAGAAACATTATAAAACAATGTGTTTTAACTCGTTCAGATCCTCACGGCAGCGGAGTGGCGGAGTCGTCGGGTGCACAGTCCAGTGACCGACGATACGGCGACGGCTCGTGTTACAGTGGTGCGCGAAGTGGCCTATTATTCATTCAGTAACGTACCTGTGACCCAGTGCGACTGCGGCACGGTCTCTTCCTCCTGAATTCGCTCTTTTCTTTATTAACAAGCAGCTACGATGTGGCACGGTGTGCTCCGTCACGGAATTGAACCAGCGACCGTCAGGTTCGGCGTCTTATGGGGGAGATCATCAACCTCTAGGTTCTAGATTCCCAGGTGACCCATTTGGTGAAGTCTCAGTCCCTCCTTTGTCAACAGCAACCTGGATAAGTACCACACGAACGTGTTTTCGGTAACATATGGGATGGCATCAACATCGTTGATCTATTGGGGCGGTACTATCATCTTCTGCTGTCGACCAGTGTAGCGGCTAAGTCGTTGTAGTGAAGTATAACGTCCGCTGACCAACCATCGGTCCGTGCATGCTGGCAACGTTTCTTCGTGTTGCTGGACGAACCTCTTGATGCCCGTTTTTAGGAGTTATTTATTGGGTGTTTTTTTCCATTGTCGATAAGTTTCTAGGACGTCAGCTGACTCTTCGGTTGTCGATCTATTCTTCTCACGTTGGGCGTAAACATGACCAATGTCTACACACCTGCCGGCTTTCCACTGTTTTATGCTGGGGTGGTCGGGCATTGCCTTTTCATCTTTCTCGGTATTGCTATTTACGTCACGCACATGTGTTCAGTATGCTGATAGTTCCTGTAGTATTGATAGCTGATGTGCGAATTGTACTGATCGTTATTCTCTTTGCGAGCATTGCCCGTCTACTCGGTCGGTGATCTGTCGAGGTGTTGACTGCTGGTGCGCTGGTTATCGGCGTTCTCACGCTGAGCAGAAAAGTGACCAATGTCGACACACTTGCTGCTTTCCTTGTTAGAGTGCTGCCATTTCCAAATATTGTGGCTTAACGTGTCAAAGTAAAACGTTCACTTAACGTGTAATAAGTCTTTACATATTTTTTCTGCCGGATCTCTGCTTTGAACAATCACAAATAACGCATAATTATTATACACACCATAAAGAACACATTATCATCATACATAATTATTATGCACCCCACATTCTTCCCCTACCAGGAAAAAATCGACCTCGTGTTTCTAGCCACTGAAACGGAATTTGATGTAGTGATATACTATTGTTTGTCTTGGGTTTACGTCTAATACACAAGAAGACAGAACAAAGTATGTTTATGAAGAAGAAGGTTGCAGAAAAATCTGTGCCCAATATCATAATTTTCGTTTTATGTACCTCTTTCTATTATACAGTATACTGCTTCATAGTATTGACATCAAACTTGCTTTGTTATGCTCTGATAAAGAACATGTAATGACTGGAGGACGGAGGAATCAAGGTAGTTGTTTAAGCAAGTAACTGCATAGGGTTTCTGGCCAATAAATTAATGGGTACGATGAGTTGACAATGGTCGAACCGGTTATGGTTGTAGGTAAGTGAAATTCCACGCCTGAGAGACCATAATGTGCCATTAACTATCAGCCCGTTGTACACATGGAAGAATCGTGGAGATACTAAAAGGTATCAGATAGATTATATAATGGTAATACAGAGATTTAGGAATCATGTTTTAAATTGTAGGACATTTCCAGGGGCAGATGTGGACTCTGACCACAATCTATTGGTTATGACCTGTAGGTTAAAACTGAAGAAACTGCAAAAAGGTGGGAATTTAAGGACATGGGATCTGGATAACTACAGTAGTACAGGTTTATATGCCAACTAGCTCTGCAGATGATGAAGAAATTGATGAAATGTATGATGAGATAAAAGAAATTATTCAGGTAGTGAAGGGAGACGAAAATTTAATAGTCATGGGTGACTGGAATTCGTCAGTAGGAAAAGGGAGAGAAGGAAACATAGTAGGTGATTATGGATTGGGGCTAAGAAATGAAAGAGGAAGCCGTCTGTCAGAATTTTGCACAGAGCATAACTTAATCATAGCTAACACTTGGTTCAAGAATCATAAAAGATCGTTGTATACGTAGAAGAATCCTGGAGATACTAAAAGGTATCAGATAGATTATATAATGGTAAGACAGAGATTTAGGAATCTGGTTTTAAATTGTAGGACATTTTCAGGGGCAGGTGTGTAACCTGTAGGTTAAAACTGAAGAAACTGCAAAAAGGTGGGAATTTAAGGACATGGGATCTGGATAAGCTGAAAGAAGCAGAGGTTTTACAGAGTTTCCAGGAGAGCATAAGGGAACAATTGACAGCAATGGGGGAAAGAAACACAGTAGAAGAACAATGGGTAGCTCTGAGGGATGAAGTAGTGAAGGCAGCAGAGGATAAAGTAGGTAAAAAGACGAGGGCTGCTAGAAATCCTTGGGTAACAGAAGAAATATTGAATTTAATTGATGAAAGGAGAAAATATAAAAATGCAGTATATGAAGCAGGCAAAAAGGAATACAAACATCTCAAAAATGAGATCGACAGGAAGTGCAAAATGGCTAAGCAGGGATGGCTAGAGGACAAATGTAAGGATGTAGAAGCTTATCTCACTAGGGGTAAGATAGATACTGTCTACAGGAAAATTTAAGAGACCTTTGGAGATAAGAGAACCACGTGTATGAATATCAAGAGCTCAGATGGCAATCCAGTTCTAAGCAAAGAAGGGAAGGCAGAAAGGTGGAAGGAGTATATAGAAGGCTCATACAAGGGCGATGTACTTGAGGACAATATTATGGAAATGGAAGAGGATGTAGATGAAGACGAAATGGGAGGTAAGATACTGCGTGAAGAGTTTGACAGAGCACTGAAAGACCTGAGTCGAAACAAGGCCCCCGGAGTAGACAACATTCCATTAGAACTACTGACGGCTTTGGGAGAGCCAGTCATGACAAAAATTTACCAGCTGGTGAGCAAGATGTATGAGACAGGTGAAATACCCTCAGACTTCAAGAAGAATATAATAATTCCAATCCCAAAGAAAGCAGGTGCTGACAGATGTTAAAATTACCGAACTATCAGTTTAATAAGTCACAGCTGCAAAATACTAACGCGAATTCTTTACAGACGAATGGAAAAACTGGTAGATGCGGACCTCGGGGCGGATCAGTTTGGATTCCGTCGAAATGTTGGAACACGTGAGGCAATACTGACCTTACGACTTATCTTAGAAGAAAGATTAAGAAAAGGCAAACCTACGTTTCCAGCATTTGTAGACTTAGAGAAAGCTTTTGACAATGTTGACTGGAATACTCTCTTTCAAATTCTGAAGGTGGCAGGGGTAAAATACACCGACCGAAAGGCTATTTACAATTTGTACAGAAATCAGATGGCAGTCATAAGAGTCGAGGGGCATGAAAGGGAAACAGTGGTTGGGAAAGGAGTGAGACAGGGTTGTAGCCTCTCCCCGATGTTATTCAATCTGTATATTGAGCAAGCAGTAAAGGAAACTAAAGAAAAATTTGGAGTAGGTATTAAAATTCATGGAGAAGAAATAAAAACTTTGAGGTTCGCTGATGACATTGTAATTCTGGCAGAGACGGCAAAGGACTTGGAAGAGCAGTTGAACGGAATGGACAGTGTCTTGAAAGGAGGATATAAGATGAACATCAACAAAAGCAAAACGAGGATAATGGAATGTAGTCAAATTAAATCGGGTGATGCTGAGGGAATTAGATTAGGAAATGAGACACTTAAAGTAATAAAGGAGTTTTGCTATTTTAGGAAGTAAAATAACTGATGATGGTCGAAGTAGAGAGGATATAAAATGTAGACTGGCAATGGCAAGGAAAGCGTTTCTGAAGAAGAGAAATTTGTTAACATCGAATATAGATTTATGTATCAGGAAGTCGTTTATGAAAGTATTTGTTTGGAGTGTAGCCATGTATGGAAGTGAAACATGGACGATAACTAGTTTGGACAAGAAGATAATAGAAGCTTTCGAAATGTGGTGCTACAGAAGAATGCTGAAGATTAGATGGGTAGATCACGTAACTAATGAGGAGGTATTGAATAGGATTGGGGAGAAGAGAAGTTTGTGGCACAACTTGACTAGAAGAAGGGATCGGTTGGTAGGACATGTTTTGAGGCATCAAGGGATCACAAATTTAGCATTGGTGGGCAGCGTGGAGGGTAAAAATCGTAGAGGGAGACCAAGAGATGAATACACTAAGCAGATTCAGAAGGATGTAGGTTGCAGTAGGTACTAGGAGATGAAGCAGATTGCACAGGATAGAGTAGCATGGAGAGCTGCATCAAACCAGTCTGAGGACTGAAAACAACAACAACAACAACAACAACAACAACTATCAGCCCACTGCCGCGGACTGCAACATGTTCCATTGTAGGAGCGGTACCATGGTCGGAACAGTGTGCAGAGATATCGGTCGGTTGTTTAACTGCGTAAAGTCAGAGTTCTCCTGCTTGCCCTAAAAAATATGGTGTAGCAATTAGTATATCGCGCCGGCAATTTGAGACTTTGTTTTGCTCAAAGAATTGCTATGATTCAGAATTATCGGTATTCACTTCAGTGACACATGACGGGCATATGGTAATCCACTCGTGTATGCGATTACTTAATTACTCAGCTGTCATTTATGCAGTAACATTCGATGGTTTGCAGATTAGGAATATTTGATTTGTTCGAAATTGTACAAGCTTATTAAGCTGGTCCGATATCAGTGGGAAGGAGTGCACCGTATTGGAGTCATACACATCTGTTTTGCCAGTCACCGGGAAGGAACCACGAATTCGTAATTTTACTTCAGCTGTGTCCAATAGTACCTTAGCTAAGTGGTAGTATTGCGGCAAGCGTTCCTTGTCTGGACGGAAGATTAATTGTAGTACCTCTGGTAACTGATTACGGGCCAGCATCAATATGAATCTAAAGAAAAATTCGCTGTAAATATTTTTGTACTGCCTGGTGGTGGGCTTCCTTGAGATGCTCTGCTGTCAGCCGTGCATTCACTGATGATTTGTGAGTAATAGAAGTGACCTCGCTACTGAGATCTTCTTGTCCTTTATATACAATCTGGTCTGTTTTATCTTGAAATCGGTATTCAGTGTCACGGTGGTAGCTTGCGGATACTTGTTCAGTTCTTGGGTGACATTCCTAATGACCTTGATGTTATTGAGTACTGATTGTTCTATGCCACTGAACCTCGTGTTGCGACAAGCATTGGTGGTCTTGTTGAGAACTGCTGTAACTGTTACGTCCTTTAATGTACTATTTAGTGCCGAAAATGCTTTTTAATAATTTACCACCTCCGTTCATCCACCCTCGCTTAAATCGTTTGACTGAAAGTG
The DNA here is from genome assembly GCF_023897955.1 of Schistocerca gregaria. NCBI lineage: Eukaryota > Metazoa > Arthropoda > Insecta > Orthoptera > Acrididae > Schistocerca > Schistocerca gregaria. The sequence continues at coordinate 63,328,041 of NC_064923.1, read as the reverse complement.
GCACTACTCCTATTTAACGAAATTGGTCTCGTAATTCGTCATATAAGTACTGAAGAGTTTTATATTCGCTTGCTACCGCATAAAATAGCTACGCTTCTCCTGCTGCTGAGTTTAAGGTACTATATTCTAGCTCCAACCTCATACGTTTCTTACGCCACTCCTCAACTGGTGCACTTGTAATCCATAGCTCACGTTTTTCATACCTGCAAAAGAGGGTGCTGCAATGATGAAGGAACCCATTGTGGTAGAATGCGATTCCTGTAATATCGAAAGTAGTATTACTAAGCGCATCTCACATAATTAGGATTTTATGGCAAAAGAATATTTAATGTGCACTTTGTAGGGCCCAGCTAGCCATGCTCTGCTGAAGGACTCATACTTGTTTAACAACACGTTGTCTAATCATATCGGTACTTCCTATGATTTAAAACCCAGAATACCCCTTCGTGTATTTTGCTAATTCCCTTTTCTGTACCTGATTCCCTGTTAGTACATTATCGCTGGAATATGTCGTATACAAAACTTATTTACATTTGTATTAGAATGGTAGATTTTGCATTGTGCATGCCTAATTGACTGCATGCGGCCGAAGGTTATATGGGGCCTAGTGTGTGTTCGGTGTTGGTGGCTCGGCGGTTTTCCGTTTCCACGGCCGAGCACGTTACGAAACAGTATTTGTTACCATTCGTAGCATCGCATCTGTTATCCCCTTAAAAAGTTTCACCCCCTTCAATTAACATTATCGGCTTTTGTGAGTAACTGCAGCTTGATGTTAACTGGCGATGTGATTTCAACAACTTGCAAAGAACCGTGGTAATTTGTCACAATTTGTTTCGTTTTTCCTTTAGCAACGTAGGGAGTGGATAGAAAAATTCGGATACTTAGCGTGTACGTTGCCTAATTTTCTTTCCATTCTAATGCTTTGGTATTTGCTTTCTTTCCTTTTATCCACATGTTCTTAATGATTGGAGCGAATTTTGTAACTGCCTCTCCATTCTTTCCTCCATTAGGCTTAATAACATCGCATGGCGAAGTCATCTTCCTCTCACAAAGAGCTTCATAAGGGGACATGCCCATTCCTTCGTGCGTTTATGGCATTATAAGCGTTTACAGAGTAGCGAATAGCGATATCCCAATTGTTGTGAAGGTCGTTGATAAAATAAGAAAGTATTTTCCTGAAAGTGTGGTGGGCCCTTCATGTCTGTCCATTTGTCTGTAGGTGTAATGAGGTGGTGCATAACTTAACATACTTTTAGCAATCGGCAAAGATGTTTCATGAGACAGGACATGAAGTTACTACCTTGGTCGGATATAAGCGCTTCTGGAATGCCGAATTTCAAAATGTAATTATTTATCATAGCCTGTGCAATGGTGTTTGCTGTTCACTAGAAGGCTTACCATGGTTAGATACGTTAAGATATGAACAGCAAACTTTAGTACATACCTATTCCCAGATTTTGTTTTATGTCCATTCTTATTAGTTGGAACGGGTGATACATTTCCGCAACGGTATATCGTAACTGCAAATAATTTGCTCCCTGGGCGCACGGTAGCCAACTGCGTTCATATTTTGCACATCATGCTTCCTTGTCTCCCAACAGAAACGATTAACAACATGCCTTTCAGTAGTTTTCTGACCATCATGGCCTGAAATGTGATCAAGGGCCTCTTGCATGCCTTCCTGACGGAAGTGTTAGGGAACTACCATTCTCGGTCCGAGTCTAGTTGTTCGATGCAGAACCCCATCCTGTAGGGGAAACTGAAGTTGTGCCGCATATCTTTTGAAAGCTGCATCTGAAGCCTGTGCTTTTTGCCATTTTTCTGCATCGCGACCAACTGCTTCTAATACCGCTACCTATCGGCTAAGACAATCTGTATTGGAATGTGTCTTCCCTTGGTTTATGAATGGTTCAAATGGATCTGAGCATTATGGGACTTAACTTCTGAGGTCATTAATCCACTAGAATTTAGAACTACTTAAACCTAACTAACCTAAGGACATCACACATCCATTCCCGAAGCAGGATTCGAACCTGCGACCGTGGCTGTCACGTGGTTCCAGACTAGCGTCTGGAACCGCTCGACCAATCAGGTCGGTGTTTATGAATGACTTCGAAGGCCATTTCGGATAGGTATAGGCACCAACGTGTCAAACGACTTGATGGGTCTTTTAGCCCAAGTAACCACTTGAGAGCAGCAAGGTCCGTAATTATATTGAATTTATTCCCATACTGATAGCACCTAAATATTTTATACCATAGATGACACTCAGTAACCCTTTTTCTGTTGTTAAGTAATTCTTTTCTGCCCTAGTTAATTGTCCGAACACGTGGGCTATTGAATGTTTTTCAATGTTAATATTTTGAGCTAAAACTCCTCCAATAGCATGTCCAGATGGATTGCAGGACCGGATGAATTTTGGCGGAAATCTGGATAGATTGACATAGGACAATGTATTAGTTTCTATGCTTTGTTGCATTACGTTGTCCAGAGAAATTTATGACCTTCTTTCAATAATAGTGTGAGAGTTCGTGCTATTTATGCATAGCCTTTTACAAATGTTCGATGGTAATTTGTGGAAATTCAATGTGAGAAATTTTATATGCGTGGCAGCATGCCCGAAATTTAGTGGACTAGTGCTGGAGGGAACTGACACCTTCAATCCTGCAGCACAATTCCTAAATCCGTAATAGAATGATGGGATGGAGATACCTTCGGAACAGCACGTTGGAAGGCGTCCCAGATATCCTCAATAATGCTCATGACTGGGCGGTTTGGTGGCCAGCGAAAGAGTTTAAACCCAGAAGAATGTTTGGACAACATGGTTATGGAGAAACAGCAATTGCTACAAATTAACTCAGTATTAAGAAAACAGTCTTAACCGTGTTTTTTATTTATTTAGTGCCGACTGGTTTCAGCCCACCGCAAGGGCCATCTTCAGGGCGAACACATGGTCGACTGCTGGTGGCGTCACATCTACCGAGGTGTGACGCCTGTAGACATCCTTCTGTGAGAAAGCTGAAAGACGCTGTCCAGGAGGACATACCAGCAGCCCCTCATAATATGCAGCGATACGCATCGACGTACTGCTGCAGCCTGTTCGGACGTCTCCCCTGGAATGATAGCACATCTGCAATAGTCGTTCCATATCAGACTGGAAGCGTGTAATACCGCTGCCGGTGATCATTTTGAACACAGCCTGTGATAATGAATTGTCTCACTACTGGTCAGATCAACGTAAATAGTGGATGCACTTGTGCTGTTCTTTAGTCTTTGCTACCACAGGTATTGTACCACTGCCGGTGTGGGAATTTTACAAAATATATCTCTCGTAAATGACTCGCACTAGAATCCTGCAACAAACACCACTGGCATTCTAATCTACCCTGTGTTGTTAATTTCAACCGCAATTGTTCCATTTAAAATCTCTAAATTTGCAGAAAAGATAAACTTTTTAAGTGTTTTTACGTTCTGTTGATTCGCTAAAAATATGAACGCCTGCCTACAAATCCATTCGGTGAAGACCGCATGTGAGTAGCACTTTCCTTTCCTTCAGTATTTGAGGTGCAAGTTTTAGGTAACTCACACCCCATAGAAACATACAGCCCTGAGATGTGCTACGCAATCAAGCTGAGACTCACAGGAGTGCCTCGCGCAGGAGCACCCCAGAGTGCTCCTGAGAGCTTCAGTATCAATAACTGGGTGGTCAGAAACAGACTGATAACATTATCAGGGTCAGGAAAAAAATTTGAATCATTCGATACATTGCACTTTTTTATGTTAATCAAAATTAAAATTAGCCAACCAAGCAGTTGCGCACTCAAACTCATACGGCCCACCAGATAGGATTAGTGTCTGTGTAGGTGGTCATAATGGGAATCATGTTTTCACTACGGTGTTACTCCTTTGGTTTCATGTACCGGGATGATGTCCCTATATTATGAACTATTTTAAACTGGACTATCTGCCCTATTTGATGGTTGTCCTGAGTAATCGTGACAAATGGACATTGAAAAGTACTATCAAGCTGACAGCTACAAACGTTACTGCAGAATTGAACGTAACAGTCACGAAGGCTTTCAGGCCCAAAAATTACGAATTGAGGACCTAGTATGGAAATTGCACTGTGAGTTGAAATTATAAAAACCCACAAATTACCGACACAAATGCACATAGCACGAAAACTTGGTGCAGAAACCTTAAAATCTGGACTATGCAGCAATGGAAGGATGTCAGTTAGTCCAACAAGTTCCGAAATTCTGGACGACTTCATACCCTAAGAGAGAAACATGGCGGGGTTTTCGGTGAAGATAGGGTCAGCCTTACTGCAATATTCCTTGAGCCTCATGAGTGCCCTTCATGGTCACGCTGTTGCCAAGGATTATGTAATCATTATGGCTGATCAGGTCCATCCCGTTTAACAATGTTTGTTCCCCAATTGTGATGCTGTGCTCCAAGATAGCAAGGGTCCTGTTCATACAATTCGAATCGTGGTGCACTGGTTTCAGAGCATGGGCATAAGTTGTTGGATCTCCTCTGACCCTCGTTGTCAACAGGTCTCAATATTATTGATCCTTCGTTGTCTACATTGCAGAGGCAGGTAGGTGAACGCTACAAACATCTCTCTCGTTGTTATCTGATTTCAGCACTTTTCTGTAGGAACAATGGCATAAGATCCGTTGAAAAGCCATCGAGACCTACATTTATCCATTTTGAGAGGGCTGGAAACTTTATTTGATGACGATAGTGTTTCCATATTTTTGTTCAGTCTCTGCACATTCTGTTACATTACGATAAGGGAAACGTTTGCGTTTTGTTGAGACAATTCTGCGATGAGTGTGTTACCCGAATGAGTCTCTAAACATTGAAAGAGAGCCGTATTTGTGTATACGATTTCTATTCGATTAACTATATGGCTGTTCAAAAGGCACATAAAAGATTTTGTATATTAGGCTCTTGCACAACGCTACGAAGAACCCTGAAGTTCGACCTGGATAGCGCGTCACATTTTATTCACGTACGTTGGTCTGCATCGATATCCTAAATTTCTTCAGAACGACCAGAACCGTTTACTGAATGGCCCCGCAACTCGTTTTCTAACGCCTGCATGAATGGGCAGTCATATTAGAAGCTGTCTGCGTTCCCTGAACTAATGCTTCTGTTTATCGCAAATCACGATAGGGGAGTTCAGCGTAAGCGGCATTTGTATTCAATATCAGCGGCGGCCTTGTTTGTCTGGCGCTGCAGATTCCCGGTTAGCCGTGTTTTCGACGCGCGGCTCTTCGCACAGTGGTCGGAGACGGCGGGAGATGCTCTCGGCGGACTTTAGCTATATTGTTATGTTTTCATTTTTGGCGTACGGGTACTTCTGCTCAACGATCCGCCGGCCCCGCCATGAAATGTCGGCAGTTGCGCGGAATGTGCCCCCGCCGCGGTTTTCCTTCGCGAAACAAAAGCACTAGGAGTTGCGGCAAGTTATCTCCGGGTCGTCCCGTACTTCTTGCTCTCCACGCGACGTGAATTTCCCGGGGGAGCTTCCACTTGCTCACGGGTGACGTAATTCACTGTCCAACTGACGTGTCTATTATCGTGTAGTGTACATGCAGCGCAGTGCAGTGTACCCTAGCTTGTTCTACAAACAATACCCAAAAGGAAATGTGCGGTTGTAGTATTTTGGTGTCTTGTCTATGATATAGTGAAAGATGTCGTAGAACTGGTTAATAATGGTCTGTTACTCTTTTTCGAGCAACAGCACATCGATCAGTTGGAAGATGTGTCACCTAGCCATACAGTGGTTTGGTGCTGCACCTGAAATACTGTAAAATTACTCTACCTTCTATGTGTTCATTCCACAGGGTATATCATAATCATTGGCGTAAGTGCGTTGAGTTGAAAGCACACTAGACGCAGAAAAGTACCATAGCTCCACAAAAGAACTACTTGCGAGGTAATTGCAACATTTGGGATACCAGATACTACTGACGTGATACTTTGTAAAGACCACTTGCCGGTCCGTGATGTGATAACTGCTTACATTTTCGGGGATACGACAAAAGAGATACGACAGTGCAATACACAGAGTTCCACTCGTGTCATTTCTTTGAGCAGCTTCTCTTGTACAACTCTTGGTGGTAACGTGATACATTACAGTAACGAGGAGTAAGCAAATACGCTTTTCATGTATGGTAGGGCTAACGGAAATAGGAACTCTTAGAACAGAAAGTTTATAATCGTGCATCAGCACCTCCGAGAAATTAAGAGCTCTGCTAATGCTGCCTGAACGAATATGCCTACATGAATTACACTTGTGCTTGTGACTTGGTTCTGCAAACTGATGAACACCCTCCAGGAAGACTTAGGTCCTAGTCTAAAGTTCTGTCAGTGCAGGTAAAACAACCTGCAGGAAATCCTAAGTTTGACAATAAGATGATTGTCACAAAAGAGGCAAGAATCACTCGCGATGGTGTCCTTAATTATTACAATTGTCTCTTATGCGTCACCTAGGCTGCAACTCTCATGGTGTGCATTTGTCTCCACAATTGCGACGTGTTTCGCTGAATGTACGGTTGGGTGTTGTAGGTCACTGAGCCGTACATGTTACGAAACAAACTCAACATACGGTGTGGAGACAACATTGCAGGTGGGGCAACCACAGTTCTGAGTAGTCACCTTGCGTATTAATATCCACTTCCCCTGTATTTAGTCCTTTATTGGTTTTCGTGGCACTAAAAGCCACATCTGCAGGGAACATGTGTATAACAATAAATCCATATGGAATTCCAATCCTGAGATATACACTGTGCGGTGAATTATTTCCTGATTTCAATTTTTTTTACAAAATATCAGAAACTTTTAATTGACAATATTAGAATGTTAGTACTCACATAATTAAAACATTAGAGCGTGAAAGCTCGGAATCTTTTTACTTAACATTCGTTGTTCGTCAGAGTAAAACATTGCTAAAAGGCGGTTTGTCAATATAGTGGATGAGTCCTAAGTAAACCGTACCATACTGATCCATTATCAAGGAGAAAATAAATGAAAACTATTAAGATCTAATTTTTGGTCAGAATGGAAAACCGAGAAGTAATAGGCACAAAATGGAGGTATGTTATATCTAGAGAAAATCGCCAGGTAAATAGACATTGGCAGAAAAGCATAATCTGAGAAGCGCACTTATCGCTTCTCCGATGTATACGGAATCGCGTACAGGGAACGCATCAGTGTGTTCAGTCATACTGACGGCATGAAAATAAACAGCTTGCCTGTGGACGGCTAGTGCATGTGCTAACGAAGCGGTGCGTCGAGGGAATGATTGGTGGTCTTTCGGAGGGATACAGGATTGGCGAATGTGAACAAGGAATATTGGCATGAAGTGAAGAATTTTTCAAAAACTCTTTAAGAAACAATATTTTTTTAGAATTTTAATGTGTTTAAAGATTCAAGGCTTATGAAGTGGACTCTGTCTCCAGATCCGTTTCGTTCCCGTAATGTATGCACATGGCGTTCCTCTTTTATACACTAGCTTTGGCATAACTTACGTGCGTCATTAACGAAAAATATGTCAGGTGTCAGTATCATACTAATTTTCTACAGATTACTTTTGAAAAATGTTTTTGTACTTTTCATCCCAATATTCCTTGTTATCATTCACCGTCCATGGAAGCCCCAAAAGACCACAACAGTAATTCGGTAGAGCCCGCGTATCATCAGACCACGTGTGAACCGTCCACAGGTAGGCTGTTTACATTCTTGCCGTCAGTATGACAGATCATGCGGCCGCGTCCCCTGTACGCGATTCCACGTAGATAAGAGAAGCGCTAAGTGAGCGTCTCAAGTTCTGATTTTCCGGCAATAGCTATTTCCCTGACGATTTTGGTTCTGAGCACTATGGGACTTAACACCTTAGGTCATCAGTCCCCTAGAACTTAGAACTACTTAAACCTAACTAACCTAAGGACATCACACACATCCATGTCCGAGGCAGGATTCGAACCTGCGACCGCAGCAGTCATGCGGTCCCGGACTGCAGAGCCTAGAACCGCACGACCACCGCGGCCGACCCTGACAATTTTGGCTAGGTAGATCATCCCTCCTTTTTGTGGCAACAATTCCTTGGTTCTCCATTCTTTCCAAAAATTAGATCTTAGTAGTTTTCATTTGTATCACTACTGTTCGATTTGTTTAGGACTCATCCAGTATACTGGAACTCTCCTGTTTTATTCCATGACACAGCGCCTTTTAGCGATGGTTTTTTTTCTGACGGACAACGAATGTTGAGTAAAAATATTCCGAGCTTTTCCCCTCTAATGGTGTAGTCTTGTAATTAGTAAAAGTTTGATATTCTCATGCTAAAATTTATGATATTTTTTAAAAATATATAAAATATTAATTTACCATTCCAGTGTATATCTCAGGTTTGTTAATCGAAGGGATTTATCGTTGTACAGATGTTCACCTGAGTATGTGGTATTTAGTGCCACGAAACCGGTAGTGATCCAATAATGAAGGACCAAATACCGCTGAAGCGTTTATTAATACCCATGAGATCAACAGACGGAATTACCTTCGGTTCTGTGGCATCACCGTGTAGCATTACTTGAAGATGTGCCCTTAGAACAACGGTAGAAGATATGGTACATGTATGCTGGAGCACCGGCTCATTTTGCTGGAATGGTGAGGTAGCTTATAAGGCGACGATATTACCAAAGGTGGAGTGGCCGAGGACGAGTTATAACATGGCCTCCAAGACCACATGTTCTATTAACACGGTTAAAGAATTAGAGCGGAGATTTGACAATGTCGTTGAAGAATTGGAAATGATACAGGAGTGTTTCAAAGGATTCGAAATTCATTATGGCTGCGGGTATAGCTCTGCATTGGGGTACAAGGACGACACTTTGGATACGTCTATTGACTATAGCTACAGTTATTTAAATGTTGTCATATTCACTCAGGACACCTGCACAAGGAGCGAAGTATCTGTAATAATTTTTCTTAGTGTTAAACAGTAGTGTTACCTTTCTTAACTGGGATGACGTTTACACACAATTAAGGCAATGACACTGATAAACAAACGGTTCGTTTGCGAATCTATGTTCACTAGGACTTTTTTGCTACTAGTACGTGTACTTTCGGCTGCATGTGTTTACGGCATTGGTCACGATACTCCCTTTATATCTGCATCCACATCCATATATCCCGCGAGCCATAACACAGTTCATGATGAAGGGTACCTTGTACTATGACAGAAATTATGCTTCCTGCTGGGCTCGCTAACGGATCTAGGTAAATACGATCTCCCATACGATGTCTAATTTCTTTGACCTTGTGTTTGCGGTCCTTAAGCGCGAGTTATTTTGGAGGTTGCAGGATTGTTTTACTGTCTTTAGTACGCCGTTTGTCTAAACTTTGAACTCATTGTTTGGCGAGAACAACGTCTTCCATCCACCAGCGATTTGCAGCTGAGTTCACCTAGTCTGTCCGTAATACTCGCAAGTTTTCTAGTCGGTGTGGCCGAGCGGTTCTAGGCGCTACAGTCTGGAACCGCCCAACCGCTACAGTCGCAGGTTCCAATCCTACCTCGGGCATGGATGTGTGTGATGCCCTTATGTTAGCTAGGTTTAAGTAGTTCTAAGTTCTAGGGTACTGATGAGCTCAGAAACAATGTCCTATACTGCGCAGAGTCATTTGAACCAACTCGCAACTTCTAAGAGCCTACTGGACCTGGTGGAATCCCAAAGACTAGAGCAGTACACAAGAATCGGTCGCACAAGTGTTCTGTATGCGATCTTCTTTACAGATTGACCTACACTTTTTCTGTAATTCTCTTAGTAAACAGAACTCAAACATTGTCCTTCCTCACAATCGACCATACAGGGTCGTTCGGTTGCATGTCATTTTGAAGTGTTACGCCTAGATGTTTAAACCATACGATTCCGTCTAACAGACCACCACTAACACACTATTAGAATGCTATAGCATTATCTTATCTTCATTAATTGGCATTTTCCTACGTGTAAAGGGACCTGCCATCCATTACACTAACTAGAAGTTAACATGGGACTTCCTACAGTCACTTAAATACGATATTACACCGTACAATACAGCATCATCAGAAAAACAGCGGCAAGATTGCTGCTCATCCTACTTGGCACATCGTTTAAGTATGTAGAGAAAATAAACTGTTCTATCACACTTCCCTGGGGCACTCTTGACGTTACGTTAGTGGAGACTTCTGCTGTTGAGGAGAGGACCTCGCGTTCCTTGTATTTGTGATGAGCCCACAGCACGTCAAGAACTGTTGCGCTGACCCTTAATCTTGGCCATAAAAATAGATATTTTCCTGATGAGTAGATCCGAAAATCAAGTAAAAATATTAAATAGTTTTTTATTTACAAATTAAAAGTTTTCGTCGCGATCCTCTCTGAGCTACTCGCGTTTTACACATCGATATACCGACCATTTATATCCAAAATACATGTTTTTTCCCAACTTAACATAGTACTCGATTTACGACACGGCTAATCTCTTCCTGTAGAATAATTTCGTCCTTCCAAAAAATATTTTTTTTCTTTCTTGATGCTGGAAATCAGAAAGAATTCCTATAGGGCTATGTGAGAACAGTAGGATGCACAACAACTAGTCACTTAATTACGCAATCATTGTTATTGCCTTGCAGACGGAAACGCTGTCTACACCACTTTCCAAACCCAGCATCTGTCAAAAAACGTCAATATACGTGTCACCCCCACATAAACGCAGGACAATTCTCATAGCACTGCCTGTCTGCTAGCTCCCATTGTCTGACTCCTCTCCCACCTTGAAAGAAGGCCACTTTAGAATGAGCGTTTTTCGTCATCACACTTATGCTCCGGGTAAGCCAGTAATAAGTTGGAAGACTATCCAACGCTAGCAAAGTCTATCCGGTGAATCAGTGCATCTTTGCTAAGGAATCGGCAAGTATTTCTTCTAAGGAACCATGTGTTTTATAGATAAGCGCATGCAACCGACATCTTTCAGCAATGCAGTGATGTTGTAGCAAGTGGTGTATATTCGGGGTGCATCTTCGAGTTGGAATGCGTATGTACTTGAAGGTTATGCAGAGCTCTGTTCCTGTTCATGTTCTATTTTGGATTTAAACTTGCCATTGTTCTTTCTTTTGATTTCTTCAGAACGCGTGGTATGTGCCATCCGTTTCTAATTTAACTTTCCGTGAGTTTAAGAGACTTACAAACAATGTACCTCATTCACAGATTATTATTCTAACGGTTGTGTCCTTACTTTAAATTCACTGTAAGTTAGATGTTCGTCGGGAATGGTAAACGGTTTGACCTTATATTAATATTAATCTATGACTTGTAACCTTTTTCTGACTTTGTTTCGCGTTTTTCTTACAAACTGTCTTTGCGAATTTATCATAATGCACCTCTTCTTTTGTGCACGAATTCTACTGTATGTACCGTATCTGAATATGGGATTACTCAAGTCTTGTTCCATAAAGGTATGTTCCATGCGTTTCGTGAGATAAAGGAACACGAATGTGCACTGCTTACAATTAACTTTGGTTAAAACTTAACGTTAGATTACGTAGAAAATGTACTTCGAGACACACTGAGGCAGAGACGACGTCATGATAACGTATTTATGCCTCATAGTTTATGTGGTTATTAGACAGTGTAGGTGACAAATAAGAGACGCATTTGTCCCGCACAAGTACAGCACAGATAGTACGGTTTATTACACTGTGAAAACGACGTTTTTAGTCCGTATTCTAAATTAAATATGGTCTCTTTGATTATAAGTAGCTTCTGTTTGCGAAACTGCGTTACCAAGGTTTCACGTTCAGGGTGTGGCAGAAACTATTTTCATAATCTCATATGAACGCACAGGAATAGTTTCAAACGAAGTGGCAAGCTTTCAACTTCCTCAAGAGCTACATCTCCATTGCTGTCTCAAAACGTCCCCACCAAAACTCAATCAGATCCTCTCCCATTATGGCAGCTCTCGGAATAAAACGTTTGAAATCAATCATTGGACGACACTGTCTTGTAATGCAAAATAAATACTGAAGAAAGAATTGAACCTTTTCTCATAAAACAAATAGAATTTATTGTAATAATGGTTTAAGGCTTCAAACAATACTACCTACTTCGTGCCATAAACATTGATAAAAGTTGCCATCACACTGTTCTGGAAACAATGCCATTCTAGCTCTTGAAAGATTCAGATTAGTTCTAACTAACGCTGTTTGACTCTTCTTCAATCACACTTCATCCACTTCTTCTCGCCTTCACGAGGTGTATTCTTCCGGGCATCTGAGTGGGACGAGGGTTTGTTAACTTGTCACTGGCTTTTCGGAGATACGTCCATAAGCTACTCAATTATAACAGAAAACACGCTGATATCCCTAATCATTCTTCTTCGACTGCGAACACGAACTGTTATCATTGACGATACAAGTATCGAACACTCCATGACTACATCGTCTGCTACATACAGCTCTAAATTCCAGTAGTCACACTCAACATTTTGAATAGATTTACACCCTGAAATCACAGATTACGCTCCAAACACTATTATTCCAAAGAAATATTCCAAAGAAACACAAAACCACCGTAATTCCATCATGTAAGGTTTCTTTGTAAATGGTACTTTCTGCTTCATGTAGATTCTAATAATTATATACGACACTATCTTTTACAATGGCCATGCACTAATCGTCAGACAATGTTAAATATTCTAACCTTACAAAAAGCCAAACAACACGATAGCAATATTTTAAGCTGTCGACTCTTCTTCTTTATCTGAGTCCTCAGTGAAGTTGAACTCGTAAATCCTTCAAGTGTCACGTGCTTGTTCCCATGAGGCAGCTCTTTTCTACTCCATTTTCGCTGCAAGAAATCATTTCCTACACTTCTGAGGCAAAACATTGTGACCCCCTGCTTAATAGTTTATTTTTCCGTATTTGGAACGAAATATGTCACTGATTCTATGTATCGGGGAGTCGACACTTTTTTGGAAGGTTTGTGGAGATACGTGGCATTAGATGTCTACGCACGGGACACGTAATTCGCGCAAATAACGTGCGGCTGATATGCGTTCGCGGTGATGGCGCCCGATTTCGACCAACAAGGGTCCCCTAGGATTTACATAAAGTAGTCACATACGCTGTGTATAGCATAGTCAGGTTGCACATTGCCCTGTAGTCATTTCCCACCATTCACGTCCAATATACCGTCATCCGGTGAAAGCGGTAGTTAAAATTTAAAAATAATATTTAATTTTTGTATTAAATGACGGGAGTGGCAATGACCTAGCAAATAAAAATAAAATACGATGCTGATAAAATTCCCCTATCCGACCCCTCATTAACTCCAGGAATGGCCCTGGTGTTCAACTTTAAAAACATTTAGCTGAATATTGGAATAGGAACTTCATTCATCCGGTAAATTTCAGTATCTCAGATAGATGGAAACTGATAAGCAAACTTTTAGCCTTGACAATCCCAAATGGTACTTCTTTGGTTTCATTTGATGTAAAAAATATGTATGCAAGCATCCAAACCCATCAGTTCCACGAAATAATTAGTGAAATTTTAAAGACAAATAGTGGCAGACCATTAGAAGAGATAGAATAGGTATTGTTGCTTCTCAAGGTGGTGTTAGGTTATAACTACTTTAAATTTGGGGACAGTACATACATCCAAAAACAGGGCTTGGCAATCGGGTCTCCACTGATAAAACTCCCCTATCCGACTCCACATTAACTCCAGGAATGGCCCAGGTGTTCAACTTTTTATGACGTTCTTTGAGCAAAAATATAATGGGCGACTTAAGCAGGTACTCTTAAAGGATAACTTTTTGCGATTGATATATGGATGACATAATTTTGCTGTGTAACGGTTCCTTCCAGGATTTTAACGCTTTACTAGGTGAACTAAACAAATTACGCGATAGGATCCAATTTACTATGGAACAGAACATTAATGACACCCATTCCCTCTTAGAGCTACTGGTCAAAATCAATGGGAACTTGGTTAATTTTGGTATTTTCAGAAAGCTCACCACTTCTGACGTCCCGATACATACATCGTCTAATCATCCTTTGCAATTCAAACGTCCACATTCAGGGCTTTACTACACAGGATGCATACGAGCCCATAATCTGAAGAAGCCAGGGATCGGGAATTTAAAGTAATACAGTTTATCGACTTTTAAAATCGACTTTTAGAATCGATACGATGTGGATGTTGTTGGAAAGATTTACAGGCGTGTATTACGGAAGATAAACATGAAACATAATACTGCTTACACCCTACTCACACCCGGAACATTCACTCCCCTACATCCAGCAAGTAGCGGATTAGCTACTGGGAGTACATTTCACAGGATACCTTTCAGTGGTAACATTTAAAGCAGGATCGGCAAATGCTTAAGTTGTAGGGGAATAAATCCAGCTTTTTATATTCCGAAAAACAATGGTCAGAAGTTCAGGCACAAGGAAGCTGCAAAATATAATACTTTCAAGTCGTCAGAAGTATATAGTATCGCCTGTGATGATTGTGATCGGCAGTACTTAGGCCAGACAGGAAGAAGTTCTGAGACCCGCTTTAAGCAGCACATAAGAGACCCAGGCTCAAAATTGGCCGTAGGTGCGGGAAACGGGTTACCATATCACCGGTATCCAGAACAACATGCGGGTGTTACACCTGGAAAATAAGGACAATACCCTTAATAATTTGGAAGAGGTTGAAATCTTCATAGTTCTAAAGAAATCCCATCGCTCCTCGCTTAATGCCCAGACCGATCTTAGGCACAAGCGTCTTTTAGAAAATTTTGAATACTTAAACAGGTAGCTTTACCCGTATATTTTACTTGTTAGTAGGTTCTGTCCAATATATTTTTATGCGTACTCCAGGCCTTAGGCATTCAGAACCACCACATTTACTATTCTTATGGTTTTAACTAACTGTCCATTTTTTTATATTGGCCACCTTGTATTAGACTTTTTTTAAAAAAAATAGTTGGAATGATTTGTTCATCAAAATGATCAGCTCGCCCCACTCTTCAAACCTTGTACACTTCATCCGACCTCTGGCGATTCCCGCGCCACTGCGTGAGCGCTTTCCGGGTTTCGGCCAGTCCGTCAGGGCGTGTCCGCTGCCGTGCGGCTCCTCTGAACTTTCACGGTATGTTCTGATACGTTTACATGGCCCTAACTCCGTTGTTTGTTCATGTTAGTGTTCCGCTCTTCATCGTTCGTGTTTAGGGGAGTTTTATCAGCATCGTATTTTATTTTCATTTTCTAGGTTATTGCCGCTCCCATCATTTAAAAAAAGTTTAAAATAGATTTTAAAATTTTAACTACCGCTTTCACAGGATGACGGTATATTGGACGTGAATGTTGGGGAATGGCCACAGAGCAATGTTCAACGTTACTATTTTATAAATAGCCTATGTGAGTATTTTCTTGTTTCATTCAAGAAACTGGTTATCTAAAATTTTAATTTACACCTCAGATTTGGGGATCGAATAGTTTATATGAGATGTTATTGTGTTATTTTTTGTACGGATTTCCCTGAGGATGTACCGATAAGTGGTGCAAAAACGGTCGCAGATTTCATAAAAGTCTTTCATACAGTTGATGCGGAATTTTCTTTGAAAAAAATCTTGCACTTTACCTCCAAATCGTTGAGCTACTTGCACCACTCATGCGCTATCTGATCTATCTTCATATCTATGATACCTCTCTCGCAAACTTAGTTCCTAACACAATGAATTATGGCATGCTAATCATCAAATAATCCATGTTTTGTTTAGCTACCATCTCTTAGCACTCAACATTCTTCCCCGCTGGAACTAATCACTTCCTTCTCCCAGATTACGCAGTCATCCATTAGATCGCAAGAACTATAATGCATTCCAGTTACGTCAATCGTAATGAAAGTACAAGCTACGTATTTTCCCGCTCAACTATAGTTCAACACTCCACCTGACTTCACGATTCTACACACCAGTTCCTTCTTCCGTACATGTATCACATTTATTGTCTTATTAAGTTGTCTCATACTCAATACACACTAATCCCACAATTCGTGCCACACCTATCTTCAGTATCGAGTAAAGGAACAAACGTCGCCTGCGTAACTCTATGAATGTCAACGCTGGGTTATGTGGGATCAGTTACTTTTTTTGTTTCCTGCATTATCGTAATCGTTATTGTATTCCGATCTTTTGCTGTCTAACTATCGTCAACGTTTTCAATGACGGCGTAGATCACGAAACCACAGATTGCCCTACGTCTCATTCTGCTTTAACAGTTCTATACTATATTTCTCTTATCCTATGTAACAGCTTTTACAATTGGACCACTAATAAATTTATATCAGTTTTCTCAGATAACTGTAACACTTTTAAATCATTTAAATACACGAAATATTCAATGAAGAAGTCCACAGAAAAGCACCCTTCGCCATAAATTGTGTTTTAGAATGCTCGTAGTCGTCTGTGGCAAAGGTAATTCGAGAACAACAGATCTAGAACGTAGTTATCAGTCCATCATGTCTGTACTAGTAAACATTACACAATCGGGCGCAACAGGCGCGATCGCTACTAAATCACACTGTACGCACAAAACAGTGATGCATTTAGAACGCGATGAGCAGACGAAATGAAACTTCACGGGTTCAGACGGTATTTGGCATTGTTTCAATGATCGTCCACTCTTATTATTCCCTCATGGTTGTTGTACATATTGTATATGACACGTCTCCCCCTATAGCTTAGCCCTACTTTTTTCAGAATCTTGAACAGCTTGCACCATTTTATATTGTCGAACGCTTATTCCAAGTCGACAAATCCTATGAACGTGTCTTGATTTTTATTTAGCCTTGCTTCCATTATGAGCCGTGACGTCAGAATTGCCTCTCTCGTGCATTTACTTTTCCTAAAACCAAACTGATCGTCACCTAACGCATTCTCAATTTTCTTTTCCATTCTTCTGTATATTATTCTTGTAAGCAGCTTCGATGCGTGAGCTGTTAAGCTGATTGTGCGATAATTCTGGCACTTGTCAGCTCTTGCCGTCCTTGGAATTGTGTGGATGATGCTTTTCCGAAAGTCAGATGGTATGTCGCCAGACTGATATTCTACACACCAACGTGAATAGTCGTTTTATTGCCACTGCACCTAATGATTTTAGAAATTCCCTTAGAACTTCCGTATCCCACTTCTTTGCGTATTGATTCTTCCTGACTAATGTCTTGAACTTCAACCTACTCTTCATCACTACCATATTGTGATCTGAGTCTATATTTGCTCCTGGATACGCCTTACAATCCAGTATCTGATTTCGGAATCTCTGTCTGACCATGATGTAATCTAATTGAAATCTTCCCGTATCTACCGGCCTTTTCCAAGTATACCTCCTCCTCTTGTGATTCTTCAAAAGGGTATTCGCTATTACTATCTGAAACTTGTTACAGAACTCAATTAGTATTTCTCCTCTTTCATTCCTTGCCCCAAGCCCATATTCTCCTGTAACATTTTTCTTCTACTCTTTCCCCTAAAACTGCATTCCAGTCGCCCATGACTATTACATTTTCGTCCTCCTTTACATACTGCATTACCCTTTCAACATCCTCATACACTTTCTCTATCTGTTCATCTTCAGCTTGCGACGTTGTCATGTATACCTGGACTATCGTTGTCGGTGTTGGTCTGCTGTCAATTCTGATTAGAACAAGCCGGACACTGAACTGTTAACAGTAACAGACCCTCTGCTCTATCTTCCTATTCATAACGAATCCTACACCTGTTATACCATTTTCTGCTGCTTTGATGTTACCCGTTACTCATATGACGAGAAATCCTTGTCTTCCTTCCACTTCACTTCACTGACGCCTACTATATCTAGATTGAGCCTTTGCATTTCGCTTTTCAGATTTTCTAGTTTTCCTACCACGTTCAAGCTTCTGACATTCCACGCCCCGACTCGTAGAACATTATGCGTTCGTTGATTATTCAATCTTTTTCTCATGGTAACCTCCCCCTTGGCAGTTCCCTCCCGGAGATCCGAATGGGGCACTATTCCGGAATCTTTTGCCAATGGAGAGATCATCATGACACTTCTTCAACTACAGGCCACATGTCCTGCGGATACACGTTACGTGTCTTTAATGCAGTGGTTTCCATTGCCTTCTGCATCCTCAAGTCGTTGATCATTGCTGATTCTTCCGCCTTTAGGGGCAATTTCCCACCCCTAGGAGAAGAGAGTGCCCTGAACCTCTATCCGCTCTTCCGCCCTCTTTGACAAGGCCGTTGGCAGAATGAGGCTGACTTCTTATGCCGGAAGTCTTCGGCCGCCAATGCTGATTATTTATCAAAATTTAGGTAGTGGTGAGGATCGAACCCGGGACCGAAGACGTTTTGATTATGAATCAAAGACGCTAATCCTAGACCACGGCTAGACCTGACCCCCACCACAGCTAAATATCACAGCGAGAGAGATCAGGCGATGGAGGTGGCAAAACGAGGATTCGTCTTAAGTACACGGGACAGAGCATGCGGGACATACACACGTGCAGACATATGACACTAACCGATGATACATCGAAATTTAAGATTTACACCATTTCCTGTTGTGGGCACATCTCCTGTCCATTGGCAAGGGTCAGTTCCACGACCATATTGTAAATATTTTCCAGATCTGTTTTATTTTGAGCACCTTGGATATCATATGTGGTTCTACTTCGTATTATTAATATGAGGAAATCATTTTTAGAAAATTAAAAAATGATGACAAAATCAAGCTTGATGAAATTAGCGTACATGGGTATTTAATGTTTCAAGAGGCACTTTAACAAAGACTTTAAGCGCTAAGTC
Source organism: Schistocerca gregaria (assembly GCF_023897955.1). Lineage (NCBI taxonomy): Eukaryota > Metazoa > Arthropoda > Insecta > Orthoptera > Acrididae > Schistocerca > Schistocerca gregaria. The sequence goes on along the minus strand of NC_064923.1, from coordinate 63,309,157 downwards.
ACAAAGCGGCAAAAGTCTGTTGTTGAGTGTTCGTGACAGATGGTCATTGCAGAGGACTGTTACGAAGAATGAGGTAACGACAGGGGAATGTGCGTTCCTGTAGGACAACTATCTAAGGATTTCCACCCAATGATATCTAAACAGCAGACTCCGTACACAATTTATTAAATTACCGATACTAAACTCATAACTTACAGAACCTAATAACTTGTTTAAAGAATGAGCTTTGAAAACAAAAGGCAGCTCGCCACCATAAATGAAAGAACCTTTTACAATATTGCTTTTAGAGTTTACCCAAAAGGCAAAATCCAATAATAAGTTAACTTGCCAAAACAATTTAAAATCATTTACATTATAAAAAAACTTTGAGAAAGATAATGGCACTTGGCACAATAAAATCAAAGAAGCGCAACACACAACCAATAAATACAATAGTCGGCCGAGGTGGCCGGGCGGTTCTAGGCGCTGCTGTCTAGAACCGCGCGCCCGCTACGGTCGCAGGTTCGAATCCTGCCTCGAGCATTGATGTGTGTGATGTCCTTAGTTTAGTTAGGTTTAAGTAGTTCTAAGTTCTAGGGGACTGATGACCTCAGAAGTTAAGTCCCATAGTGATCAGAGCCATTTGAACCACTTTAGCCAGTAAATACAATAAAAAATTAATACTTTGGTACAACGAAAGGGCAGGGCCAACTCCCAAACGAAATCACAGACGAGCGAGCTCTCAACACTTCGGAGCCTTCCCACTAGAAACGGTCCCCGAAATAAACCGCTGAGTGCTCTCCAACATGCCTCCCTTAACTGTCCATCACCTACGCACCTTGTTTATGTTATGTAACACACGACAGATAGTATCAACCAAAGATAAAATTAAAAAATCAAGTAACAATATAACATCCCGGCAGCACATGATAACCACGGAACCGTGAACTCGGGCGCTCTTAACAATTGCCGGAAGCCAGCACACACAAATCTTATTAAACAATTCTCACTTCTCGAAACAAAACAATAAAAGCCAAGCGCATATGAATAGTCAAACCCCAGTCTTAGAAGTACCGTAACGACACCAAACGCGACTATTCCACCAAGTTAATAATAACACAGTGAGATAAAAATACAGAACATACCACTAAATAATGTTACACGAACCAAATTGACGAGATCGTGTTGTTCAGGTCCCAGAAGACCACATGTATCAAGCAGCAGTAATTCACCATGCATATACTGTACAACACCGCTTTTCTTATACAGACCTTCCCTAACACATCAAATGCGAAATACACCACACATGAAGGCAACTCCGGGCAGGTAACAGGAACCACCTACGTCAGTTCCTTCGTAAAGGAACAAACAGGCGCCACGAAAGGTAAAGCTGAGCTGACCGGTTGGGCAACGAGCCAAGCAGTGGGAAAACCAAAAGATACTCCAGTTGAGCAAACAAATTAGTACAAACATATATCGTAACGAGCCACACACACACAGCAAAAATTCCAAGAACGCCGTCCCACATCAGAATGAAATTCAGAAATCGCTGCTCGAGCTTCCAGCGGAAAATCTAACGAGCCAACCGAGCGCACAACCCATAACCTGACAGACGACTCCAAAGTTCAGCAACTAGTTGTCCCCGGGCGAGAGTATCATTGGACCCCACCGGACCTCCACATCAGACAGGCTGGCAGAACCAGTACGCAGACTTGACCGCATGGCCAGCACAGCGGCGAGTCGCCTCCGTCCCAGACCACTCTGCTCGTATTGCGAGGCCCAACAACCTTAGCGCTGGTCACTAGCAGGTCAGGCAGAGAGAACTTCACTGTCCATCCACCACCCGGAGAAACTAACTACCCTCTCGCACATTCCGCGGGCCACCGCAAACACACGCCAGCGACGTCATAGCAAACCGCCAACGGAGCTCCACCCGCACCAGAACAGCGAACTATAATCGATTATAGCGCGCGCTCTAAACAGGACCACTACAGAGCTAAATATCGCGCTCACGAACGGTTTCAGCTCCAAAAAAACACGGACAGGATTCCATGAGCTGAGAATTACTGGGTGACCTGGAATTTTAAAGGCACACATCAATGACGCAAATCCCATAACCGGAAAACGCGGTGCCGAAGCGTTAAATCTGGCTTACGGAGCAAGAAAGTCATTTAATCAGATGAATCTTGTTTCGCGCTGTTTAGAACTTGTCGCCGAGCTTACATCCAAGAGTGGAACGTAGCAAGGGTTCGGAGATGATTTCATCAGCCGTATCGTGATATTCTACGGGCCTCATGGTTGCACTGCAGGACCGATTTTGGTTCTCAGTTACATGCCGTGGTAATTTTTTTCCAGTTGTCATAATGTTTTCTAAGACGACAGGCCCCTGTTCACAATGCCCGCCAGACGACGAATTATCGCATATCCTGTGGCACCCCAGTCACCAGATCTCAATATTTGGGGTTTACTGTGGAGACGAGGGTGCGTTATCGCTATGGGCCTCCATCATCATTACCTGAACTTGTCACTATCTTGCAGGAACAACTGTGTAATATCCCTTGAACTCGATAAAGGGCCTGATTTCATCCATTCCGGAAGTTTGGAAGTTGTTTTGAGTGCCAAATGGCTTCCTACAGCGTATTAGCCTGGGTGATGTTTGTGTTTTTTATACTTCCATATTTTTTGTAAAGCCTCTTTACAACGAGTCTTGGAGAATATTCGTTCTATTTTACACTACTTGCCATTAACATTGCTACACCAAGAAGAAATGCAGATGATAAACGGGTATTCAGTGGAGAAATATATTACACTAGAACTGACACGTCATTATCTTTTCACTCAATATGGGTGCATAGATCCTCAGAGATCGGTACCCAAAACAACCATCTCTGGGCGTAATAACGCCCTTGATAGGCCTGGGCATTGAGTCAAACACAGCTTGGATGGCGTGTACAGGTACAGCTGCCCATGCAGCTTCAACTCGATACCACAAATCATCAAGAGTAGTGTCTGGCGTATTGTGACGAGCCAGTTGCTCGGCCACCATTGACCAGACTTTTGGAATTGGTGAGAGTTGTGGAGAATGTGCTGGCCAGGGAAGCAGTCGAACATTTTCTGTATCCAGAAAGGCAACATGCGGTCGTGTATTATCCTGCTGAAATGTAGGGTTTCACAGGGATCGAATCAAGGGTAGAACCACGGGTCGTAACACATCTGAAATGTAACGTCCACTGTTCTAAGCGCAGTCAGTGCGTATAAGAGGTGACCGAGACGTGTAACCAATGGCACCCCATACCATCACGCCGGGTGATACGCCAGTATGGCGATGACGAATACACGCTTCCAATGTGCGTTCACCTCGATGTCGCTAAACACGGATGCGACCATCATTATGTTGTAAACAGAACCTGAATTCATTCGAGAAAATGACGTGCACCCAGTGTCGTCGTTGAGTACAAAATTACAGGCGCTCCTGTCTGTGATGCAGCGTCAAAGGTAACCGCAGCCATGGTCTCCGAGCTGATAGTCCATGGTGCTGCAAACGACGTCGAACTGTTCGTGCAGATGGTTCTTGTCTTGCAAACATCCCCATCTGTTGTCTCAGGGATCGAGACGTGGCTGCACGATCCGTTACAGCTATGCGGATAAGATGCCTGTTACTTCGACTGCTAGTGATACGAGGCCGTTGGGACCCAGCGATAGGCTACAGTCGAAGTCGGAAATGTGATGGTACGCATTTCCCTCCTTACATGAGGCGTCACAACAATGTTTCACCAGTAAACGCCGGTCAACAGCTGTTTGAGTATGAGAAATCGGTAGGATACTTTCCTCATGTGAGCACGTTGTAGGTGTCGTCACCGGCGCCAACCTTGAGTGATTGCTCCGAAAAGCTAATAATTTTCACATCATAGCATCTTCTTCCTGTCGGTCTGTAGACCGTCATCTTGGTGGTGAAGCAATTTTAACGGTCAGTAGTGTAGAACCTACCAAACATTTACAACCAAGCATCAATCCCAACACTAGCCGACCTGAGCGCGCATGTCAAAGTAAAAGTAAGACAAGAGATTTATAATACTGTTAGTTCTGTGTTCTGTGTGTCGAGCGAATTAACTTGAGGAAATATAGGAGTGGAAACCAGTATAAATGCATGGATAGTTGCAGGAAAATTATCCTCGTCGGTTGAAATAGTTGTACACACTGTATACGCATTAATATGAAATTCGGTATACCGACTAACAGTGTCGCATTTGATGCCAGTACTACAGTACGCACCAAGACATCAACGATTCAGGTGGCAAAGGGTAAAACTCGGTGTAACGTTAGTCTCCTCTGTGCGGTGTTAAGTGTGTGCGCACCTGTTCTTGCCTTTTCTACGAGTAGGAAACGGGCACCTCTAATGACAGAGCGTGGTGCTACATAAACAATGACTTCGACAGTGTCACGCGAAAGCAGCGCATAAAAAATGGTTCAAATTGCTCTGAGCACTATGGGATTATACTTCTAAGGACATCAGTTCCCTAGAAGATAGAACTACTTAAACCTGAGTAACCTAATGACCACACATATCCATGCCCGAGGCAGGATTCGAACCTGCGACCTTAGCGGTCGGGCGGTACGAGACTGTAGCGCCCAGATCCGCTCAGCCATCACGGCCGTGGAACTGAAACAAGGAAAAATCGGTATGCACAAAGAAACGGGACTTTCTAATCGTCAAATTGCCATTAAATTGAACTGTTCAAGTACAGTGATAGAACCGGCCGGTGTGGCTGAGCGACTCTGGGCGCTTCAGTCTTGAACCGCGCGACTGCTGCGCTGGCAGATTCAAATCCGGCCTCGGGCATGGATGCGTGTGATGTCCTTAGGTTAGTTTGGTTTGAGTATTTCTTAGTTCTAGAGGGCTGGTGACCTCACATGTTATGTCCCATAGTGCTCAGAGCCATTTGAACCATTTCAGCTGCGATAGGGTCAGTCTAACATTGTGAAATTTCCTGTACTTGCTCTTTTTAGAGTGATTGATAACTTCGTTTGACTTGGTTCACGATATAGACAGAAAGGAAAACATGGGCAAAACAGCAAACTATCTGAGGCATAGAAAGGATTACTTTTGGTCGAAGCAAGGTCTGCAAACCGTTATTCTTCTCATCTTGTTGCTGATTGACAGTTACTAGCGGCTGCCATACATGTACAACATATTTTGTCACATATCAAACGCCTTGCATTCATGAAAGACTGCATATATTCGCTCTACCACCCAAACATGAACAGGTCAGTCTGTAGTTTCTCGAGAAACGTATGTTATGGACTTCAGGCAGGGACAAAGTGATCATCAGTGATGAGAAGAAGTTTACTTTATGGTTGCAGGATGGATTTCCGTATTATTGGCATCATGTGACAGTGGAACAACAGGCAGGCAAGAATGAGCAGAATTTTTGGAGGCGGATGTGTCATTATCAGGGCAGCGTTCTGCGCTGATGCTAATTCTCGCATTGCTTGACTGAACACTAGAATGAACCCCCACATTCTATAACATGTATACTGAAATGATAGAGGCAGTACTGAAGGAATGTATGATATGAGGACCTAGGAGACGAAAGTCTAATGTTTCAACAAGGTGATACATCTGCGCATGTTTCTGCAAAGTCCAAAAAGTAGTCTGAAGAAAAATATATGATGTCTTGCCCTGGAGTAGTAGGTGGGTCACTTGGGAACACCCCCCTCGTCTAAGGTTCATTTTAACCATAACTTTAATTAACTTTTAACGTCCCATTGAACCTTAAAAAATTATTTTACTTATCTGTTGGATATGGTCCTTGTCTACCTTAAAAAATTATTTTACTTGTCTCTTGTGCTATGGTTCTCTTTAACCTTAAAAAATTATTTTACTTATCTGTTGGATATGGTCCTTGTCTACCTTAAAAAATTATTTTACTTATCTGTGGATATGGTCCTTGTCTACCTTAAAAAATAATTTTACTTGTCTCTTGTGCTATGGTTCTATTTAATCTTAAAAATTATTTTACTTGTCTATAGCGGTGTGGTTCTATTCAACCTTAACTTATCCTGTAAGTCTACCTTTACTTATGCTGTAAGTCTACCTTATTTTCTAACTCTAGTATCCCAAGGATATGTTTCAATAATACTGCCAGCCTCAGGCTTAATCATTCTCTTATCATAGTCAAATTTGAATTCCTTACTAACATCGTTATTAATCAAGCTTTTGGTTTTTGTATGTCTCGTAATCATTTTGTAGTATAATTTAACCTTATCTATCTCCTTATCCACAATATTTTTCATGGTATTTATGTTGAGTGCTTTAGAATTTTCATAATTTAACGTGAAGCGTTTCACCTTCATAGTTTCCTTTCCTTTGTATGTCACGTACCCGTAGTTCTTAGGTCCTGTAGAAATCCAGTCTGTGATATGATCATCCTTACCCAGTTCATCAGTCCATTCCCCCAACATACAACCAGTTTCAACAGTGTTGGTACCATCATCAATATAAACAATACTATCAGTATCGTAGTAGACCACATTTGTCCCTAGCCTGTCTAGCATATCATAAAGCCGTAGGCGCGCAATAGAAGTAGTGAATACTGCTATAAACACATTGGTTGAGTAGGAGTCTTCAACGAAATGGTCTTTATACTTATAGGTGACTTGTACAATAATATCATTAGTAAAAATCATATTGCTTACATCAACTCTATCATCTAACATTATTTTGTACCACCTCTCTAAATCCACTACGTATTCACTTTGGGTCAAGTTCTGTCTTTGACTGAATTTACCCCACAATGAGTTTAAGCAAATCTTAGAAACAGCGCGTTTACCAGGGTTCGGAACCACTTCTTCGGGATTCAGATCGATATCAAGATGTTCCTTAACCGCTGTGGTGTACTCTTCAATAGTTTCAAAGTCTTCTTTCCAAGGACTCGTTTGTAGCTTAATTTTCATAAAGTCCTTAACGTATCCTTTAAATAGATCATTACTTCTTTCTTCAAAGTGCCAAACCTCGTATACTTCTACCTTGCCTTGTAGCCCTTCTGTATAGCTTTGTTAACTTCTCTTTCACCATCAGAGTGCTGACAAGCATTACATTTCTCCTCAATACACTTTCCGCACAACGCAAATATCAGCTTCTCCTTCTTAACAAGCAGTACTGGATGGTAAAGCTTACGCGGTGCTAATACCTTGCACTTCATCAAACCGTACCAGTCTTCATTATATGCTTTCGGTTTGAGTATCTTTATAGGGTGACCGACAGGGTAGTAGTCAAAATACTGTACTGTAGGATAGAGGCTGCAGACGTCTATGTATCTCAGCTTTTTATTCTGCACTTTAAGCTTGCTTGCATTGGTCCTCCCTCCATAGAATGCATCTCTAGGGTTTAAGGGCTCAACGATTGGAGTAGTATTGTTGTATCCTTTACTCTTAGCCCACTTGCATTCCCACATTTTTACAAGGTTGTATCCTGCTTCCCTAATTTGGTCACTTCTTCGCTTTGTTTTCTCGTACAAGTCTCCCATGGTCTCATGGTTAACATTGTTAATAGTCTCTTCTTGATAACAATCAGGACATCCATGCCAAAAGCAACCGTGGAACTGGTATACGGTATTAGTGTCCTTATTGAACCCGTCAACCTTTGCCCCACGAATCATGACTTCACCACCATTCTAAGCATGTTGTACACCCCCGAATGTGCTGAGCCACGCTATCGACTCTTTACTATACATTTCTTTCTTGTCACTTTTTATCACAGCCATAGTATTTTCCTGTAGGTACTTGGACCTATAAATACTCATACAAACACTCGCAATAGTTATGTACTAAAATTGATCTATGTTAGCAATTTCCAAGAACTGCTTTCTAAGCTCTAGGCAACCCCTACGCAGAATACCTGCATCAGAGTTACAATACTGCATAAATTCCTTCTGAAAGTCAAACACGTAATTTTCCTTAATTTTGCTGGTGTACCAATCGAGGAACTCTTTCCTAGCTTTTGTCTTCATCGTGTCTACGCCATAGTATTTGGTCTCAGGAATAGGTCCAACATTAGTCTGATTGTCTCTTGTGTTGAAGAAATGTGGGAAGTAGCCCTTCTTAAGTTCTTTCAGCCCGAATGTTTTAGGGAAGTCACTCAAAGGGGAAGCTACGAAACTGTGGCTATCAATAGTTCTTATTAGTCATTTTACCTCTAGCATCATCAACTTTGTTCCATTGTATATAGTGTATGGCTTCAACGTATTCTCTATACAGTATTTTAAAATGAATTGTGAGTCATAGCCTTTCGCATTGTGTGCAATAGCCGTGTGCCCTTGGTGGTTCTTAGAAATCAACCACTTGCAGAACTCTTCATTTGTTTTGAAGGAAACTTTGGTACCGTCAATATAGTGGGCTACTACTAGGTTGTGGATGTGCACTCCAGTATCTTGCTCAGCTTCATAGTCGAACCAGATATACTTTTCTGTGTAACGGCAACCATTTAATAACGTTATAATTTCAGTCAGTGTATTGTTGTAGATTACTTTATACTCTTGTTCTGAAATATCCCCATTACCAAATTGTCTTTGAAGGGTAGTGAGCTTAACCTTTTTGAGAAGTTAATCCTTGTTTTTAGCTACAAAGTGTTCCAAAAAACTCTCCTTATCGGTAGCCTTACAAATACACCGACTTTCACACCTTCCGCCTTTCTGATGTTTATGTTGTATGTAGCATTGATGTTTACCAGTCTTACAAGGTTCCATACAACTGTAACAAAAGGAGTATCCACATTTGTGTTCCTTAGATCTCTGAAGAATCATGTTACACCCTCGGTACTTGTAAACAGCCTTACAAACCTCAGAGTGATGATTGAAGCTTTCCTGAGAGTAACAATACCTATTACATTCATTACCGTAAACTTTATCTTTACCTTCGGGGGAGTGCGCCTGTTGCTTACACAAAATACACACCTATACATCCTTCTTACACTTGTGCTTATCCTTGTTGTTGTAAGGTGAGTTACAAGTATCGCAGTAATATACACTACCCAAGAATGCTTTCATACTGTTTACAACATCAAAATGGTTCCCGTTTTTGTATAGATAAATTTTTGTATCCCTTTCTTCACCAGATTATATAACCGAATTAAAATTTTCAGCATACACAACCTTTATCTGAATACCCAACAATTCTTCTACGTTCTTTATGTCCTCTTGTGTGAAGCCTCCTTCGTTGTAGTTACCTAGTCTCTTGCACAGCTCTAGGGTTAGCTCAGTTTGAATAGGTCTACTCATTCTGATCTGCTTAATATCCATAGGACTCAGTTGCCTACCACATGGCCAGGCTAACCATAAAGGCATGTATAGATATTAAGGATGAAGTGGTTCAAAAAAGCGCTGTTGTGAATAATGAAGGCACTCGTGACATCGGCGGACTGACCTTCACCGCTGGCCTCCCAGCCCGCTATCGCTACCGCAGAGGCCTTGGCAGTGAAGCTATCGCAAGAGGCGAGGCGGGACACGGCTGCTCGAACCAACGTCAATGAAAATACGGAAGTCCCTTTCGTACCCAAACCATTGCAGAACCACCCTGGTCACATGACCAGGGTGCGTCAACGTACAAACGTCCCAACGTCCAACGTACCAACGTCAACGTCAACGTACCAACGTCAACGTACCAACGTCAACGTCAACGTCAACGTCAACGTACCAATGTCAACGTACCAACGTCAATGTCAACGTCCAACACACTAACGTCCCAACGTCCAACGTACCAATGTCAACGACAACGTACCAACGTCAACGTCAATGTACCAACGTCAACGTCAACGTCCCAACGTCAACGTCAACGTCAACGTCCCAATGTCCAACGAATATTTTTATATTTTCTCCTTAAATAAATGTATGCTTGTTAACAAGCAAAAAAGAACAGAAAGAAATTCGAACAAATCAAAGATCAGTTCAAAGAATGGAAAATTAAGCCTATAACTGAATATGAAAAATACAAAAAAGAAGACCAACCAGTTACCGATAAATTAGATGCAATAGGGAAAGACGTAATTGATGCTATAGAAAAAAATCGTGAGATTGAAAAGCAGCTACTACCTTATGATGGGCAACATGACGATATGTTCCCTATACCACCTACTCCTGAGGTAACATCGTTTGAGAGAAGATTATTTGTTGATGACCCCATCACACCAAAGACACGTAAGAGGTTGGAGCCTATGTTGGAACAAATTGAAGACGAGGAACGGCAGAAGATGAAGGCTGTTTCAGACTACTCAACAACTTACATGGGCCCAAAAGTTTCAAAATACTTAGGCGCTCTGAATGACACCATTTTTTGTCTCCGTTTTGACAATGGGAGGCATTACATGGGTGACTCCGAAGTAATATTCAACAACGATAATATTATGGTGAAGGGTAACTCTTTTAAAGCCACCAATGGGTTTATGAAGCTTCTGACTCAGAAATCCGTGTCACCTGGAGACTACACATCTGACGACCTTGATACATATACAACTATGCTGATGGTTACCAATGCGAAATATCAGAACAATGATCCAAATGCAAATAAACCCAAGTCAAGCAGTAGCGAGAAATACAACAACATCATTAAACCAATGTGGTAGTCACTCAAGAAAGAACGTGGTAACACGCCAAACTCATATGGTGGTATGGGTTTTGTAAAGAGGTATACAGACAAACCGGTGGAGTACGTGTGGATGAATGACGTCAGAGATGTAATTGATAGGCTAATGGTTATTCATGGTGAAGAGAATGCGTGAAATAATAACTACCACAATGAGAAGGTCGGAATAACCAAAATGCTTACGAGTAAATTTAATGACTTCATAATAAATAATCGAAAGGGGATACCTTACCTACTTAGATTTCTAAACAATCTCCCTCATACGTTCTGGAAGGCAGAAGGTTACGGAAAGGGCATAGTGAACACATTAATTAATAATCTTCCTGTTGAAATGCATTTACCTGGATACAATTACTGTGGTCAACTGGGTCACTGTTGTGCTTGAAAAGAGCATGGCAATACACACCTTGTTGCAGGAGCGCCCTTAGAGCCTAATCTACCACCTCTATTAGGAAACTTTTAGAGGCAACCTGGGTAATGACCGGCTCCAACGGTAAAAATGATTAGGATTGGGTAATCCGCAGGCGAGTTCCTGTTCTAGCAAATATTGATATATGTTTTTGTGTTTAAATAAACGTAATGCACAGTACAATTTACAAGATAACAAACACTGTTGATAAACTGATATACATTGGTAGCACAACAGAAAAGTTATGTAGAAGAATGGCAGGACACAGATCTGATGCACGAAAGAATAATACCAAGCCTGTTTCACAACATATGAGAAACCTTGGTGTTGACAAGTTTAAAATAGAATTAGTTAGGTCTGTTGTAGTGTCATCAAGAAAAGGGTTGACAATTGTAGAGCAAGTTGAATTAGACAAATACAACCCCTCAGAGTTGCTTAATGTACTTCTAGCTTATTCTTACAATCGTGATAAGACACGGGATCAAGAGAAAAAAGAAAGGGTAGAAGATACTACTATTACAAACACATGAAAGATCCGGAGTGGCACGAAAAAGAGAAACTCAGGCAAAAACTGAAAATGAGAGAAGTACGTGGGAAAGAGAAGTTATACAGAGAAACTGTTAAAGAACTGTGCAGAATAGAAATTTAACACAGATCAGTCTAGTATGGAGCCGTCTCAGAGACTGAACGGGTGTGGTGGTGAGAAGCCTGATCAGCTTCCGTGATCCATTAAGATACAGTCCGGCCTTCGGGGAACTTGAAGGGTGTACCGCCAGGTACCAAACTAGAAGAAAGATTAGCTAGAGGTGATAGAGGAGTTAATCCTCTAGATGAAGCGTGTATAAGGCATGATGTTGCCTACAGAGACCATAAAGATTTGGAACAAAGACACCAAGCTGATAAAGAACTTCAGAAGGCCGCAAAGGAAAGGATGTTCAGCAAAGATGCTTCCCTAGGAGAAAGATTAGCTTCAACAGCTGTTGTTGGAATAATGTTTGGGAAAAGAAAGATAGGACTAGGGTTAGATGATGATGGATGGGCACTGTGAAATGTGAATGAAGAAGTGTAATTTTAACGGGTCACAACCCATTAAAATTTAATATGAGTGTTGCACTAAAATATTTAATTTATTTGAGATAATAAATGAGTGGATTTAGTATTGACTATAACATTCCCTCCAGTGGGAATCCGAGATCAAAATCTATTAAAATAAGACTGTCCAATGACGACCTGAAAAATCATGGCTTTCTAGATGCTTATCTTACAGAGACTCATATGAAACAGAAAGCTAATAAACTTAAAAAAGGTGGTAGCTTACTGATGACATTTTCTATACCTGTTGTGAAGAAGATACTCGAGTACCTAAACTCTAAGAGATTGAAAGCAGGTTCTGGCTTGAATAAGCACGAAGGTGGATTTCTACCACTGATACTTGCAGCGTTGGGAGCAATCGGGTCCTTAGCTGCTGGTGCTGCGGCAAGAACGAGTGCTGTGCACAAGAAGCAAAAGGAAGACGCAGAGTTAGCGGAGCAAAAGAGGCATAATCTTGAAATGGGAAAGAAAGCGGGATATGGTATCTTTAAAAAAAAGTCCAAAAAATTGTGCAAAAATATAATCACCCGTTGAGCAACTATGAAATAGAGAGGTTAGCAAAGTCTTTAAAAATCAAAAATTTTAGAGGTATATTCATGGCCGACGAGTTACCGTTAGAACCTAAAGAAGTATAATCAGGGGTAGTTAACTTGGATACATCTGATCACGTAGGTACTCACTGGATATGCTACTTCAAGAAGGGTAATGAAAAATTCGTTTTTGATTCGTTTGGTGGTAGTATTCCACTTAGCTTAGTACATTACTTGGGGCCACATTATTTGTTTATAATACTGAGAGAATTCAGAATTTTTACCAGTATATATGTGGCCATTTGTGTATGCTTGTATTGCATCTATTTACATATGGATGGAGTTTTATTACAATTCTTGATACAATAAATGGATATTTTCGGAAACAAGGTAAAGAAAGGTACTGAACAACTAGACGATGTCAGAGACGTCATAAACGGACTAGAATCTAGTATCAGTAAACTTAATATTAAGAAGTATATCTCATTTTCAAAGAACTGGGTATCATTGAAAGGAAGACGCATTGTAAACGTAGCAGAAGCCATAGGTGGATATGATGCAGTCACTAAAAGCCAGCTCGATGCTGTTAATGATGTTGGTAATGCCAAATACACAAGTATACTAACAACGCTTAATAATTATGTAAGTAAAACCAACCTCGACCATTAGTACAGTAAAAAGGACCTAGAGAAAGTTTTTTCTGATTATTATACGAAAGGTGATTTATCCCAATACATTAACAAAACTGAACAAGGCCTGAACAAAATATGTGATAAACAAACAGTTCAATTCACTTTTATGACTGGATTAGAACAACAAATGTACACCTTCAAGTTTGATTTTGTACTGAAAAAAGTTATTGTCATTGGAAAAGATATAACCAAAGATTTAACAATTAATGATTTTGATGTTGCAGTAAGTATGTATGACAAAGTGCACGTAAATGAGAATAAGCATAACCCAATATTAATTGATAAAGGAAATTTCCTAACCGTAAGATTAAAAGAGTCAGCGAAGACCGTCTCTGTTGACGTAAGACTCTTACTATTTGGCGAACTAGCATCAGTTAAAGATGTTATTGACAAGGACTTAGAATCTTGATTTTTTAAATTCTGAACAAATAAACGATGGATGACAAACACATCTGGTGCCTAAGCTGCAAAAAATTTACTACTTCACTTCATCCCAAGAGAGTTGCGACGAAAAACGGTCGTCATAGGATTGAGGGCTATTGTGCAGAATGTAATACGAAGAAAAGTAAGTTATTAAAAATAAAATAATGTCTCCGACAAGTAAAAGTATTCGTGAAGAAATTATACATGAGCTTCACAGGACACTGAGAAAGAATTTTCCAAGAAAACCTGTTACATCCTACGGTATAGATGATTTGTGGCAAGCTGACTTGGTTGAGATGGATTCTGGTCACCTTAAAGTTATATCAAAATTCAACAACGGTATGAAGTATTTACTGACTGTAATAGACGTCTTTTCAAAGTTTGCTTGGGCTATTCCTGTTAAAGATAAATCAGGTGAAAGTATTACCAGCGCTTTTAAAGGTATACTACAAGAAAGGAAGCCAAAACACGTACAAACAGATAAGGGCAAAGAATTCTACAATAAACACTTTAAAGAGCTCATGAAGATTGAAGGTGTAAATCATTACTCTACGTTTACAGAACTTAAGGCTTCAGTAGTTAAAAGGTTTAATAGGACTTTAAAGGAAAGAATGTGGAAACAATATGCTCTTCAGGGCAATCAAAAGTGGGTTGACTTACTACCTAAACTGGTATATGACTACAACAACAGAAAACATAGGACAGTAGGGATGAAACCTATAGAGGTAGATGAAAAGAATGCAAAAAAGTTGGTGCAAACACTTGATCTCAAAGCAGATGCACCCAAGTTCAAGATAGGTGATAAAGTTCGGATCAGTAAATTGAAAGGTTTCTTCGAGAAAGGTTATACTGCTAATTGGTCGACAGAAATATTTGATGTGAGTCAGATCAGTAATACAAATCCGCCTACATACAAGTTGAAAGACACAAGTGAAGAAGAAATCAGAGGAAGCTTTTACGAACAGGAGTTAAAAAAGACAAAGTATCCAGACGTGTATCTTGTAGAAAAAGTTTTAAGAAAAAAGTGTGACAAAGTATTTGTTAAGTGGTTAGGATTTGATAGCTAACAAAATAGTTGGATAAACAGAAAAAATTTGGTATTTTAATGTTTAAAAAACCATTAAAATCTGATAAAAGTTTTAATTTTATTACGGTACCTACCGCCATACAGCTTTCAAGTCATGTAAACAGTTATGAATCCAAAGTCCTCGTTCCACACCTTACTGCAAAGCTCTTTAAAGTCATTCCATTTAAAGTCTCCACCTACAAATTCGTCGTAGATGTGCTTCAAATTAATGTCATCTTGTCTAAATATGTTCAAAAAGTTAAGGTTGTCTCTCACCATCTGCTTGGGTATTTTAGAATACGTTTGCGCTAAGTAGAAACAGTCAATGTTCTTATGTCTTCCTCTGGTAAAGTATTCTCTTACAATATCTTGATTTTCTGATATAAAGTCGTCAAACACCACAACAGAGCGGTCTTCACACTCATCTAATGGTATAACGTCATCACAGTTACTAACAAAGGTTGCTACCTTCTCGTTGTGTTCCTTTTCAATTCTTTCGCATTTTTCCATAAGATGTTTGTACTTAAACTGTTCTAAGCTTTTCGAGTAGATGTACAAGTGCTTAATATTGTTCCAGTTAAGCCAGCCAGGGCAAAACAGATAGTTATAAACCATTAATGTTGTTTTACCATAGCCACTAGGCCCCACGATAGCGCAACGAATTGAACTAGGTAATAACTTTCCATGTCTATTCGCATTTCGTTTTTCTCGTATTCTGATTTTTGGTTCCCAATCAGTTGTATCCTTAGGCATTTTACTTCTTTATTTATTACTTATTATTAATGTCTTTCATAGATAATAAATGAATAGAATTTTTGAAATCCTCAAAATTAAAAAAGATGCTAAATGTACCAATAACAAACATGTATACAAAGGTGGGTTTGGTCGGATTTTATTCAACATTCATAACTCCAAATGCCACAAAGGATAATAACAGATTACACTATGAGAAAGATGGTGTGGTTCATACTTTAAATATTCCTCCAGGTCAGTACAGTCTAGAGTGTTTAGAGAGGTGTATTCAGAGCCAGGAACCTTTCAATGCTAGTAATATAAAGATTAAGGCTAACGAAATCCTAAACATAGTTGAGATAGAAAGCTTAGACTTTAAGCTGTATTTTAAAAAGGAACGTAGCATTGGGAGGGTGCTAGGTTTTAGAGATGTAATTCTTGACCCTGCGTAAATGTAATTGCAGATGACCTACCAAAAATAATCCATTTTGAAAAAATTAAGGTACATTTTAACTTAGCTGATGGTATGTTTGTAAAGGATTCTGAACACTTTCATCGAGAAAGAAACATTATTGCTTCTTTTGAACCCAAATTGGAGGGGTGTGGTCACTTACAGTTTGGTAGTCCTATTATACACGAACCGAGTTATCCATTATTTTTTCCTGTACACGATAAAGTTCAAAATTTTGAAGTCAGTGTAACGGACGAGAACAACTGTGTTATAGATTTTGGTGGAGCTACAGTGACTGTTCTTTTAGAAATGCTTTAAAATTAAAATATTGCAGTAAATAAAATGAATAAGATAGAAAGCTATCGGTGGCAGTCTTTCCCAGTAAATGAGAAGTCTAGAAATAATTTGAACCTACCGAACAAAGATGTGGGAATAGACATCAAAGTTGGTGATGGTTGGTTTGACAACAACGCATTCTTGCACATGACATATAACGTTACTCATGCAAATGGCTCAGACTATACTTCTTACGAAGGCAAATCGAATGTTAAACTAGTAGACAACTTTCCGGCACAGTTATGGAGTGCAGTAATTGTCAAGAAAAGAGGTCACGTAATCTACAGGTTAGAGCATCCTAGCATTTCTTCAACGGTTTTATACCACCTTACCTCTTCTCTCGACGATGACATTAGATTCGAGGGTAATTTCATCAACAATGGTAAGCTACAAAGGAAAGCAAATGAGGTACTGTATCCGTTAAAAATGTTGGGTGGATTTTTTAAAAATTACAAAGAAATCATGTGGGAAGGAGACCTAACAGTAACTTTTGTGGACAGCGCTAACGCTGGCGATGCCTTGTTTAGATGGTTTTCAAAAAATAATAGTGGTGCTGATATTGAAGGCCTGAGTTGGGTAAAGTAACCATTACATATATGGAGATTAGAGTACCCATAGTTACGTATGAGCCTAACTATGAATTAGAGCTAAGAGAAAAGATGCTAAAGGATCCTAAGATTCCGATTTCATTTATTGATCTTCAGATGCAGGAAATAGCAGGAATTAGTGGTAAGAGAAACTTTGAGCTAGACATAACGAATTACTACAATTCTATGGAGTTTGACATGCCTTATTTTGTATTTGTGATGTTTCAGACCAACAGGAAAGGAAACCAAGATGCAGACTCATCAGTGTATGATCACGTGCATCTCCAAAACATTTATCTAAAGAATGGCAGAAGTGAGATATTTCCTGAAGAACTGTGGAACATAGATCCTCCGGGTACTTGTTTGAAGGCATACAATGCATTTGCAGACTTTAAGAGAATAACTGAATTGAAAGATGACCATAAAATTAGTGCATACAATTTCATTAATTCGTTCCCTGTTTATGTAATAAATATGAGCAGGTGTAAGAATGTTGTCACTGCACAAAAAACTGCAATGAAATTATCAGCGACTTTCAATTCGCCAATTCCTGACAACACTTTAGCATTCATAATTATGTATGGCAAAAGAAAGTTGACTTATGATCTTAAGCATGGACTAATTACTGAAAACGTTTGATGAAGAAGTTTTAATTTTCATGGTTTTTAAACCATTAAAATTTTTAATGAAAAAATCGTTGCTTTAGTGTACCTTTAAGCTTAGATCTTGATTCCCTCTTCTATGGTTGGGTAAAGCTTAACATCTTCATCGTCGTGTTTAAGCTCTTGATATGGTATGTTGTTGCGTTTAAGCATATCTACAAACTTTTGTTTCATGCTTCTGTCAGACCCTTCATAACCAAACCATTTAATGGTCGGCGTACCCACATGGGTACGCCGACCATTCCAAAGTCAACCTAGTCAAATGACTAGGTTAACCGTTAACCACAATCTGCCAAAAGTAGTTAACCATTAGAGGAAGGCTATCTACATTAACAAGGATGGTGTTATGGCTCTACTTAACAGGAAACCAAACCATAACGTTAAGCTTACGGTTTTAAAGCATTTGTATAGCTTAATGTATAGTTTAGGACCCGAAGACATGTTTAGCTTCATAAACAACCATAGCGACTTTGACGATCTTAAAAACGATCTTAACAGTGATTGGTTACAGCAACTATGGTTTGTTTTAGGTTCGAAAAATGTCATCCCACCTATCAATTGTGGTTCACTTGAACATAAACATGGGTCAAGTGAGGTCGCGTGTTCGAGTCAAATGAACCATAATACAACCACAACATTGGAACGGGCCCCCTCGAGGGGGCCGATTCAATATGGTTTAATTTTAACCTCATCGTTACTGTTGTGGTTGGGTTACGGTGGTCGTAATTAGTTCGATCAAACTGAACGGTTTCGTAAGCTTCTCCATAAAAAGAAGATACCATATGGTTCAATTAGCCATTATGAGCCCACAGGTAACAAGATAAGTGAAATAATTTTTAAGGTTAAATAGAACCATAGCACAAGAGATAAGTGAAATAATTTTTAAGGTTGAATAGAACCATAGCAGAAGAGATAAGTGAAAAAAATTTTAAGGTTGAATAGAACCATAGCACAAGAGATAAGTGAAATAATTTTTAAGGTTAAAGAGAACCATAGCACAAGAGATAAGTGAAATAATTTTTAAGGTTGAATAGAATCATAGCACAAGAGATAAGTGGAATAATTTTTAAGGTTAAATAGAACCATAGCACAAGAGATAAGTGAAATAATTTTTAAGGTTAAATAGAACCATATCACAAGAGATAAGTGAAATAATTTTTAAGGTTGAATAGAACCATAGCACAAGAGATAAGTGAAATAATTTTTAAGGTTGAATAGAATCATAGCACAAGAGACAAGTGAAATAATTTTTAAGGTTAAATAGAACCATAGCACAAGAGATAAGTGAAATAATTTTTAAGGTTGAATAGAACCATAGCACAAGAGATAAGTGAAATAATTTTTAAGGTTGAATAGAACCATAGCACAAGAGATAAGTGGAATAATTTTTAAGGTTAAATAGAACCTTAGCACAAGAGATAAGTGAAATAATTTTTAAGGTTAAATAGAACCATAAAAGTTAATTAAAGTTATGGTTAAAATGAACCTTAGACGAGGGGGGTGTTCCCAAGTGACCTGCAAGTAGCCCGAATGCCGAACTCGTGGAGAACCTTTTGGGGAATACTTCCAACGCCTGAATGAAATTTTCACTCTGCAGCGGAGTGTGCACTGATATAAAACATCCTGGCAGATTAAAACTGCCAGACCGAGACTCGAACTCTGCACATTAGCCTTTCATGGGCAAGTGCTCTACCAACTGAGCTACCCAAGCACGACTCACGCCCCGTCCTCACAGCTTTACTTCTGCCAGTACCTCGTCTCCTACTTTCCAAACTTTATAGAAGCTCTCCTGCGAACCTTGCAGAACTAGCACTCCTGATATAAAGGATATTGCGGGGAAATGATTTAGCCGCAGCCTGGGGTATGTTTCCAGAATGAAATTTTCACTCTGCAGCGGAATGTACGCTGATAAGAAACTTCCTGGCAGATTAAAACTGTGTACCGGACCGAGACACGATCTCGGGACCTGTGCCTTTCGCGGGCAAGTGCTCTACTTCCAAAGATTTTTTATCGCAAAGAAATGAAATTTGAGGCCCTGTGTGAGCTGGAAGAAGCGATTCTGAAAGAGTGGTCGACAATTTCACTGCAAGAACTACAAACCCTTACAGAAACAATGCCGAAGCGAATTTCTGAATTAATCAAGAAGAACGGAGGCTGGCCACAATATTAACAACTCAGTTACAAAACAACACACTAAGAGCTTTTATACCAGCTGCCATGCAGGAAATGCAAAACGCCCTACTTTATTACTCGTGTTATTAAAGGAACTGCGTAGTTGCTTCATGATTGTGTATGTCTTATATGTAACTACTGCTTTCGTAGTAAATTCAATTTATGTATGTTCCGGGCACTGCACCATTACTCTCGTGGAACTGTGCCCTTATACCTAATTCCCACTGCTGTAATACCGTTCGCTGGTCCCTAAGGCCAGGACCAACACAGTCGCCTGTCAGGGACGAAGAGGACACCGCTGTTTCCGGGAAGATGCTAGCACTGGTTGTCGCATAGCCTATCATCAAGCAAAGGCGTGTATGGGATTCCCTGCTCCGGAAATTAACACCGCCCCGCTTCGCTCTGCCGTATCGACAAAGGACGCTCTCTCGTGTAGCCATGCCTCGTGACCCATCGTGTCCTCGTGCCTGCGAGCCAAATATCACATTACACGACCAGTTTCGTGGAACAAAAGACTGTAGAAGCTTCCAGTGAATTGAAAACCTTCGAATAACAGCGGCATCATTAATCGTGGTCTCACCTTTGGAACTACGTACCAAAGGTAGTGAGGAATTCTGGGCTGGTAAATATTACCGCGTATGGTAATCACTTCTTGCAAAGGAAAGCGATTCCATCGACCAGTATATATATGTTCGTCTCTCCGTACGCAGAAATCCATAGAAGCGAAATGCACATACAAAATTATATCATAGTACCACAAATAGTTCAGGAAATATGAGGTCATAAACGGTGAGATGCCTGAAAAACTGCCGCATCATGCATGACGTTTAAATTAATCACTTCTTTGCTATAAGCTCTAATCACAACAGATTTTGCAGACAGTGTTCACATTTACTGCTCAATGCAGGTACATGTAAATGTCATTGTATGACACATAGTTCAAAAGATGTGACTTCATAAGCATTGAGATTGCGTGCAAAAATGCCGCATCTTGAATAATGTTTCAGTACGTTTATTCTTTACTACGAAGACACTCCTATAGTCCAGTCAGTTTAAGGAAATCTCTGATACCCCGCAACACATTTGACAGTTATTAACTAGGAAGCGCAGACGGCTGTAGACGAAAACATTTGCCCTCTTTAGAGTTATGAAGAGGGGTTGCCATAGAGCCGTTTACAAATCCAAGTTGAAGACACGTGGAGCAGCTGCGCCCAGCTGCCTCGACATATTACTAGAAATATTCTTTGTAGTTAAATTATGAGTTAAATAAACACCGCACATCTTGTATTTTGCGTACTATTTTCTTAATATGGACACTGTACTTATAAATTTGTCAATGGTGTGTATTTCTTTGTACGACTGCTTCATAATAAGAAAGGTTCGTTCACGAATACATGAAAAAGAATTTTTTTTCGATATTACGATACAAACCAGTTACCTTATTGTCTTCGTTTCCAATCGAAAAATGGAAAAATGAATACTTAGGCAGTACCGAATTTCTCAGTAGTATGGAAATACTTACTTGTTCATTCGTTTATCTTTTCGTTTAATTTTAACACTCACATGCTGTATTTTGTAATAACACATGCAGTGATGTAGCTATTTGAGCAGTATCAGGCATAACCAGTAGAATCTTAATA
The DNA here is from genome assembly GCF_023897955.1 of Schistocerca gregaria. Taxonomy (NCBI): domain Eukaryota; kingdom Metazoa; phylum Arthropoda; class Insecta; order Orthoptera; family Acrididae; genus Schistocerca; species Schistocerca gregaria. The sequence goes on along the minus strand of NC_064923.1, from coordinate 63,287,751 downwards.
CTTGGTATCATTTATCCTAGAACTTAGTACTGCTTAGACCTAAGTAACCTAAGGACATCACACACATCCATGCCAGAGGCAGTACTCGAACCTGCGACCGTAGCGGTCCCGCGGTTCCGGACTGAAGCGCCTATAAGCGCTGGGCCACCTCGACCAGCTTTGTTCAATATTTCACGCATACGACTGAAGCTATTTTCATATGGGACTTCTACATTTTATCGCTAAACGTTTTTAGGCGCGATAAATATTTAATAAACTGTGTTACGCAGTTTCTTTTCGTATACGCTATCTCGTGAATTCGGAAACGTCGAGACGACTGCAATTAAAGCGACGATGCGTGTAATCTGCTGAGGGAAAAGTTAAGTTCTGGAATGTATGTAAAGGCTATCCTGCCGTCTTTTAGTGCTGGTTGAATTTCCGTGGATTTTTAGTGTCACTTAAACTAGAAAAAGCTACACAGAACATAACTTAAAGATACACAGCACTAAATATATTGTTACAATGATCACTTCTGCGTAACATTGCAGCGAAAACGAGGGATGGCTTCAGCAGGTTGCTAGGACCACCCTCATGGTACTCTAGCAGTTCATGTTGATATCCTGATGACCTCGGGTACGAGTCGAGGCACACTGTTATGTACAAATGTGTGAAGGTGCATTAAGTATTGCCAATCATAACTGGTTGTGCTACGTAAATTGATGAGCGTCTGTAATGGCTTCTGTGTGAGTTACGAGTAACGCGCTTTAGTGAACATCGTGAGTATGCAAGCCTGTTAAGTCAGTATACTCTGGACGCTCCAGACGGTAGAGCATACCAAGTTTTTGGGTGTACGTATAGATGAGAATCATAATTGGAATATTCATATTTTGGGTCTCCTAAAGCGATTAGGTTCAGAAACTTTTACGATCAGAATAACTGCCAATTGTGAGGCTATAGAAATTAGTAAACTAACATACTTTGCATACATATTCTCTCTGATGACACACGGAATAATATTTTGGAGTAATTCAACATTTAGACAAAAATTATTCACTGCTCAAAAGAAAGTAATTGGAATAATGTGTGGGGTTCATAGTCGCACATCTTGTAGCCATCTTTTTAAAAGACTGGGAATTCTTGCAACAGCTTCACAATACATCTACTGACTTATGAAATTTTTTCTCAACAGCATGGACCTGTTTAAAAACAACACATTCATGATTATAATACCAGAAAGACGAAAGACTTACACTATCCTTTGCTCAACCTATCTTTGGCACAGAAAGGGGTAAAATATGCTGCTAAAAATTTTTCGACTAATTACCAGATGAAGTAAGGTGTCTGACAGAGAGCAGTAACAGATTCCAAAATGAAATAAAATTATATCTCCTTGACAACATCTTTTATAACATAGATGAATTCTTGAATAGAAATAAATAAATCTATAAATATAGTATATGCATTTTGTGCCATTTAACGGAATGCAAAAAATAATAGAAATATTAATCTTTAACTCTCCCTCCCTCCCTCCCTCCCTCCCTCTCGCTCTCTCTCTCTCTCTCCCTCCCCCCCTCTCTCTCTCTCTCTCTCTCTCTCTCTCTCTCTATATATATATATATATATATATATATATATATATATATATGTGTGTGTGTGTGTGTGTGTGTGTGTGTGTGTGCATTTCTTGTCCACTTGACACGTTCCACATCATAAAGGCTACCGAACCGTGAGACTGATCACTGGAACACGCAACCATCTAACTGTACTAATGAAATATGAGTTGAAATTGTTTTTCAATGAAGAAAAAATTCCAAGATGAAAAATTCCGATTATGCAATCGACGAGTAGTTCCGTGATACCTGAACCCATTTTCATAACCTCCAAATAAACAGCATGCAAATAATGTTAACGCTGTACATACTATTATATCGAAGTCAAGTCTTTCAGTGAACAATAGAACGACATGTATATGTGTCCTTCCAATGTTCATTTAAAAACGTGACTTCGATGTAAGTGTACTGAAGTTAAATAAATTGTTACTATAAACGATCCCTCAGCCAGATGTGTACCCCGTGTCGAACCCACGCACCAACCGTAGCTCAGGTGCGTATCTGAGGTGGCAAACAAATGCGTGGTTATCAGCGCCCGTACAGATTCCCAACCTTTGCTCAGTCCATTCTCACCACTTTGATTAATGATAAGGACAGCACCAACACCCAGTCATCTCAAAGCAGGTGAAAATCCCTGACCCCGCAGCGAATATAACCCGGGACCCCGTGCTCGGGAAGCGAGGATGCGACTGCGAGACCATGAGCTACGGACTCTAATGCTGTCCTGTGCAGACGTATAGACACGATTTATCTCAGAGTAAGGCGGTATGTAGTTACGCTGAATGTAGGCGGTCCAGTCATATTAATGTGGCCACCGCTTACATCGATGTCAACGAGCAATAACATCTCAGAGACGGCAAGTGGCGCCACTACCAATTGAGGGTCTATTGAGAGTGTCCAGTGGACGCGGAGAGCACTGCAGTAGTGGATATAACGTGAGAATTGAGCGATTTATGTGACGTCCAAAAGCACATGAATACTGACTTACGGGCCAAGGCTAGAAGCGTTTTCGAAACGGTAAATTTACAATCAGCTCGCAGGCTGCTGAGTATAAAGTATGGCTAAAAGGTGTTATCCGACATTAGCCCTGAGATAACTGTGGTGTTTCACGGACTGTAGATAATAGGGGTGAACGACGGCTGCTAAGACGTGTACGGGCAAGTAGACGTGCAAACTATTGAGCAACTAACCGCCGAAACTAATCAAAGGGTTACCAACACCATCTCCTCAATGATCGTTCAGTGAACGTTGCTGGGTATGGGACTCCGCATCCGGTGCCTGGTTTATGAACCAATGCTGACTGCTTCATCGACGAGGAAGTTTGGAATTTGCACACGAGTACCACAACTAGACATACACTGTGTGGCGACAGGTGAGCTTTTCACATAAATCACTTTTTTATGTTTCATCGGACAGATCCGGAGGAGGGAGCGTCATGGTCTGAGGACTGTTTTCGTGTCAGTGTTTAGCTGATCTCGTCATTGTGAAAGGCACGGTGGGCCGACACAAGTACGCACTCAACCCTGGGGACCATGCAGTATGTTCCTCCTCAGCACGATGGCATCTACTAGCAGGGAAAAGGATGGTGTTGTAGAACTCGCGGTGTACGTGTGTGTTCCGAAGAGCACCTTAACTACACTCCTGGAAATGGAAAAAAGAACACATTCAAAAAAATGGTTCAAATGGCTCTGAGCACTATGGGACTTAACTGCTGTGGTCATTAGTCCCCTAGAACTTAGAACTACTTAAACCTAACTAACCTAAGGACATCACACACATCCATGCCCGAAGCAGGATTCGAACCTGCGACCGTAGCAGTCCCACGGTTCCGGACTGCGCGCCTAGAACCGCGAGACCACCGCGGCCGGCAAAGAACACATTGACACCGGTGTGTCAGACCCACCATACTTGCTCCGGACACTGCGAGAGGGCTGTACAAGCAATGATCACACGCACGGCACAGCGGACACACCAGGAACCGCAGTGTTGGCCGTCGAATGGCGCTAGCTGCGCAGCATTTGTGCACCGCCGCCGTCAGTGTCAGCCAGTTTGCCGTGGCAGACGGAGCTCCATCGCAGTCTTTAACACTGGTAGCATGCCGCGACAGCGTGGACGTGAACCGTACGTGCAGTTGACGGACTTTGAGCGAGGGCGTATAGTGGGCATGCGGGAGGCCGGCTGGACGTACCGCCGAATGGCTCAACACGTGGGGCGTGAGGTGTCCACAGTACATCGATGTTGTCGCCAGTGGTCGGCGGAAGGTGCACGTGCCCGTCGACCTGGGACCGGACCGCAGCGACGCACGGATGCACGCCAAGACCGTAGGATCCTACGCAGTGCCGTAGGGGACCGCACCGCCACTTCCCAGCAAATTAGGGACACTGTTGCTCCTGGGGTATCGGCGAGGACCATTCGCAACCGTCTCCATGAAGCTGGGCTACGGTCCCGCACACCGTTAGGCCGTCTTCCGCTCACGCCCCAACATCGTGCAGCCCGCCTCCAGTGGTGTCGCGACAGGCGTGAATGGAGGGACGAATGGAGATGTGTCGTCTTCAGCGATGAGAGTCGCTTCTGCCTTGGTGCCAATGATGGTCGTATGCGTGTTTGGCACCGTGCAGGTGAGCGCCACAATCAGGACTGCATACGACCGAGGCACACAGGGCCAACACACGGAATCATGGTGTGGGGAGCGATCTCCTACACTTGCCGTACACCTCTGGTGATCGTCGAGGGGACACTGAATAGTGCACGGTACATCCAAACCGTCATCGAACCCATCGTCTATCATTCCTAGACCGGCAATGGAACTTGCTGTTCCAACAGGACAATGCACGTCCGCATGTATCCCGTGCCACCCAACGTGCTCTAGAAGGTGTAAGTCAACTACCCTGGCCAGCAAGATCTCCGGATCTGTCCACCATTGAGCATGTTTGGGACTGGATGAAGCGTCGTCTCACGCGGTCTGCACGTCCAGCACGAACGCTGGTCCAACTGAGGCGCCAGGTCGAAAAGGCATGGCAAGCCGTTCCACAGGACTACATCCAGCGTCTCTACGATCGTCTCCATGGGAGAATAGCAGCCTGCATTCCTGCGAAAGGTGGATATACACTGTACTAGTGCCGACATTGTGCATGCTCTGTTGCCTGTGTGTATGTGCCTGTGGTTCTGTCAGTGTGATCATGTGATGTATCTGACCTCAGGAATGTGTCAATAAAGTTTCCCCTTCCTGGGACAATGAATTCACGGTGTTCTTATTTCAATTTCCAGGAGTGTAGTTTACGTAATCTCCTGGCCAAGATACACCACGGACTTCAACCCAGTCGAGAATGTGCGTGATGACGTAGAACGGGCTTTCTCGCAGTGGATTCTCAAACGAGAAACCTCAGGCAGCTTGACAAGGCACTGGCTCCACATACCTGTTGGTACACTCCACAACCGCACTGAATCTCTTCCTGCACATCTCGCAGCGGTCAGCTCTGCAAAAGGTGGTTACTCAGAGTTCTGACGGGATGTCGCATTGGTGTGACTGGACAGTGTATCTGGTGAAGATATACATATACATCTACATCTACATGGATACTATGGAAATTACATTTTCGTGCCTGGCAGAGGGTTCATCGAACCACCTTCACAAATCTCTATTATTCCAATTTCGTATAGCGCTCTGAAAGAACCAACACCTATATCTGTCCGTACGAACTCTGATCTCCCTTATTTTATCTTGGTGAACGTTTCTCCATATGTAGGTCGGTGTCAACGAAATATTTTCGCATTCAGAGGAGAAAGTGCGCGACTGAAATTTCGTGAGAAGGTTCCGTCGCAACGAAAAACGCCTTTCTATTAATTATAGCCCAAATCCTGTACATTTCTGTGACACTTTCTCCCATATTTCGCGATAATACAAAAGGTGCTGACCTTCTTTGAACTTTCTCCATGTACTCCGTCAGTCCTATCTGGTAAGGATCCCACCGCGCAGCAATATTCTAAAAGAGGACGGACAAGCGTATTGTAGATAGCCTTTCTTATACATCTGTTATATTTTCTACGTGTCCTGTCAATAAAACGCAGTCGTTGGTTAGCCTTCCTCACAACATTTTCTATGTCTTCCTTCCAGTTTAAGTTGCTCGTAATGGTAATTCCGAGGTATTTATTTGAATTTACTGCCTATATATTAGACTGATTTAAGATACAGAGAAAACATAATTCATAGAGGCGACTGTGGAAAGGAACACAAAAGGAGAGTAAGTGATACGAACAGTGTGGACAATAGTGAGAAATTGCTGATTGATGGTTTGATTCCAGTCAACAAAGTCATTCGTTATTTTTGGTTTTGATTTTCCAATTTTCGTTCTGTGTTTCGCGAATAAAATCAGATTTTTTTGTGTTTTTGAACTCTCCATTAAATTTTAAAAGCAACAAAAGAGAAGTACGGTAGTCATTGTAATGTGAAATGATGTACTGATTTTACCCTCTGTAACTACCGATATTCTGGATGATACACAAATGAGGGTAACAAGTACAATAATAGCAATAAAATAGAATCAACTTATACGTGCTACTATAGTTCAGTTAAAATTACTTGGCATTGGACGTCTGTCACTTGAAGATTCGGTGTTGTCACTTAGACTACCAGCTACCGCTCAGCTATAGGTAATACAAAAACACGGCCAGTCACTTCACAAATGCTGTTAATATATAACGAGGAACAATGTTCGAAGTTACAGTCGCGAGGTATGTCAGAAAAGCGATAGGCTATGTCGGTAGCTGATTTTATGTAATCAGTGACTGAACTACGGCAAAGGGCGCGTTTTGTAGCTCTGAATTTAAATTCATGTCGTAACCTAACCATAATCTGATGATGTGAAATGGATCCAAGACAGCGGTGATAACGAGTCTGCCGCAGAACTAAGATCACAATCGCTTTCTTCATGGTCATTACTGGCAGCCTCTATGAGGAAACTCAAGACAGGAAAAGTTCAGTTTCAGTGCTGAAACTGTAATTTCATGCTATTATTGGTTACCTAAAACTGTCCTCCCATTGGATACCCGAACTGCCGCGTCACCAACCGATGAGCACTTCTCGTTCGCACTTGGCTGCAGATTATAGACAAAGCAGGTGGATTCAAGTCTAAAAAAGAGTTATAGGTTGAAAAATAAGATCATATAAGAAAGTCAGTACAATGAGGAAAAGAACGTGGCAAAGAATTTAAAATTAAAAAAAAACGTTTAAACCAAATAACTGAATGAAAATGATGAAACCTTTCCGTTAGATTTAGAAATAAGAAAAACCCCAGCATATGACGCGATTCGAACCTAGGACCTCCAAAATGGCAGGTAAATATTGTAACCATTGCGCTAAAGTACAATACTGGTTCTGTTATATTTTGGCGGTAATCACCTCGTTGCATTGATGAAATTTCGCCTTCAAACATACATTTCACACAATGTGGTGCGGAATTTATATAATGTAAGCTTGTTTCTGTGATTATAATAACCGCATATGTGTCGATAAATGAAATCATGTGTGGACGTATGAGGTAGTGTTTCGTTGTGCTGTGTGCGGGAAGTGTGTGTTTCATTAACACCGCTACGTTGGTGTGTGTTGTTTGTGGTGTGGTTATCATGTATGATGAAATGCGAAATAACAGTGGCAGACCCATGATTCTGGATCGAAATACATCATTAAAAATTGCTAGACAAGAAACTGGAAGTGAACTAACCAATTACTAAGCAGTCTGACAACGGCCCACGGCTCGGGCGTGACGTTCAGGGCTCTGACTGTACGAAACCAGCAACAGGACGTGAAGTGTCAACGCTCCAGTAATTTTAATCACAATGTAAGAAACCTTTACATGTTAACAAAAAGCAATTTCAGCGTCTGAACTTTGTGACTAACTGAAAGTAATCCTCGTCAGAGCAAAGTTTTGTGATAAGTAATCACCTCTCATGATTACAAGCACAAAGGTCAAGATTGGCCCACTTCAATCAGCAGACTAAATTAGGCATTGTTGTACAAATAGCGTCTGTGGGCACTGCCTGATCACAAACATGTATAGTTTTGATGAATTCGGAAGGATATTTACCTAAAAGTAACAAAATTAAATTAGTTTATGTCAGAAAATATATTCTACGTTATCTTCTCGTCAGAGTTTTAGTGCTGAGACGTTTCATACGTCAGCCGCAGTTTCTACATGATTTCGATTCCCTAAACGAAAAATAATACAACTGCGTAGGCTTCCGCTGCCGGAGTCACTCGAAGTTAAAGTTTTATAGGGGTGGTACCTCGTTATAATGTAAAAACTATTGCTGCTGGAGAAAAACCAACATTATGACGCGGTACCATACCCTGAAAACATTTATGTCGAAAAGTAATATGTAGAGAAATTTCTTTTTTTTCGAAATTTAATGTCGTTTGCCTGCTGGTAATATTTCGTTAATAAAGAATTTGACATTCATTGCAGGGGGGAAGAGACGTTAATTTTTCTCATGTCTCGTTAGCGTTAATTATCATCTGGCAGCTGAATTAAAGTGAGGGCCGTTACTTTTTGACTGTCTGTCGCAAAAGATGCGAACGTCGCAGAGCGCCGAAGTACATTTTGGCAGTGCTGTAAGTGCCCTGCGCGCCATCGACGTAAGAACTGTCTCATTCGGAATTTTCGCAGCAGGACGGGGTATTCCACGAATCCAACAGGCCTCCTAGCCACGAATGAAACCCACCCCAATTAGCGATGTACTTACTTCTTGGGCAAGACAAGTTGTCTGGGTAGATGTCCTAGAAAAGGTATGAGACAGAGGATGTCAAGTGTTATCTTCGTATATGTACAGTCTTCTGAGGGTTTTGGACGGTCTGCTATCTCAGATACAATGCTTTCGTCCGTGGAAAGCCACAGGACTTAATAACTAAGTGGGCGGTTTTGACACGTACGACCCAGTGATGTATACATACACACAAGGTTATCAATGCCTCATCCTTATATTGCCATTTGAAAATAATTTCTGTTATAATTAAATTGTAAATTATTTTATTTTACTTTACGTGTACCTAATTGTTGCGAAGACCATTCATGTTATTTCGAGAAAAAAAATTCGAAAACTGTACTGTCAGCGACTCTTGTTGACTAATTAGATAAAATTTAACAAGCTGGTACTTTTCTTAATACCAGTGTTTATTTGTTGTAAACTACACTAGGACTGGTTTCCTATTTTTAACTTGGTTTGCCTGTGCTGTCGTCTTGAACACTCCAAGTGGTTTAATTACGAAACCCAATCTGATAAACATAAATCGCCAAACTATCTAAAATTACAATGAAGAGCCAAAGAAATTGGTACACCTGCCTAATATCGTGGGTGGGACCCGCGAGGACCACCTGGCATGGAGGTCAGGGAATAACACCATGAATCCTGCAGGACGGTCAATAAATCCGTAAGAGTGCGAGGGGGGGGGGGGGGGGTTAGAGATCTCTGGCGAACAACACGGTACACGTTACAAGGCATCCCAGATATGATCAAGAATGTTTTTGTCGGGGGTGGGGGGGGGGGAGGGTTTAGTGGCCGGTGGCAGTGTTTAAATTCAGAAGACTGTTCCTGAAGCCTCTCTGTAGCAGTTCTGCAGGTGTGGGGCGTCGTATTGTCCTGTTGGAATTGCTTAAGTCCGTTGGAATGCACAATGGACATGAATGAATGCAGATGAACAGGGAAGATGCTTACGTAGGTGTCACGTGTCAGAGTCGTATCCAGACGTATCAGAGGTCCCTAGTCCCCCTACAGAGCCTCCAGCAGCTTGAACAGTCCACTGCTGATATGCAGCGTCCATGGGTTCATGAGGTTGACTCCATACCCGTACCCACCTATCCCCTCGTTACAATTTGAAACGAGACTCGTCCGACCAGCAAACATGCTTAGAGTAAACAGTCCAGCATCAGTATTTACGGGCCCAGGCGAGGCGTAAAGCTTTGTGTCGTGCAGATCATCGAGGCTACACGAGTGGCCTTTGCCAACGAAAGCCCATGTCGATGATCTTTCGTTGAATGGTTTGCACGCTGATACTTGTTGATAGCCCAGCATTGAAATTTGCAGTAATTTGAAGCAGATTTGCACTTCTGTGACGTTCAATGATTCTCTTATTTTATCGTTAGTCCCGTTCTTGTAGTATTTTTTCCGATTACAACGATGACGGAGATTTGATATTTCACCGGATTTATGATATTCACTGTACTCTCGTGAAATGGTCGTACGGGAAAATCCACACTTCATCGCTACCTCGGAGATGCTGTGTCCCATCGCTAGTGCACCGACTAAATACCACGTTCAAACTCACTTAAATCTTGACAACCTGCCATTGTAGCAGTTGTAACCGTTCTAACACTGAGCCAGACACTTGGTGTCTTATTTAGCCGTTGCCGACCGCAGTGCCGTATTCTGCCAGTATACATACAGTATCTAGGTATTTGAATAACCATGCTTATACAAGAATCTTTGGTTCTTCAGTGTATGTAACTGGTTTCTACAACATTAATTACAAAACAAAAACCGTAACTAAAGAAACGATGCTGTGTATTCTGCAATGTGCAATCCAGTGTGCAGTATGACATTGCGTTACGTCATAATGCGTGACTTGTAGTTCCAATACAAAAAGCTAACAGAAATAAAGTGCTACATCAGATTAGAAATCGAATTTTGAAACAATAATTAATGAAAACCTTTCTCTAGGAATGCCCTTTGAATTTACGTACATGATCTGATGAAATAAAATTCCAAGGACTGAATGATACTCACGCAAATGTAATACTGCAATGTGGAAGTACCTTTCAGCGTATGAAATCGAATCTGCAAACACTTTGTAATAGTTCTGGCTTCGCAGCCGTTATAGTCAGGTACAAGAAGCTGTTCTTAGAGAAGCTGAAAAGGCAGAAGGGGCAAGATGACATAACGTGGTGCGAGGTACCGATAACAAATGGTTTGTTCGGAATGTGTAACGTGAGAAAGACCGCTTAAATTGTGGCGCTTCTCCGCGATTGGCTGCTGCGTTCGGTAGTTGGGCGCCAAAGTGACAATCTTCTGTTATATATATTAGCCTAACTAAATAATTTACTTGCATTTCAAATTAAAGCATGTCTCCATAGAAGGAAATTATTCCTTCTTCTCACAACTATTGATAACCAGCAAAATGAAAAACAACGGCTAAACGAAAAGGCAGACGAAGCACTTTCGGTCGGCCGGAGTGGCCGTGCTGTTCTAGGCGCTATATTCTGGTGCCGAGCAACCTCTACGGTCGCAAGTTTGAATCCTGCCTCTGGCATGGGTCTGTGTGATGTCCTTATGTTAGTTAGGTTTAATTAGTTCTAAGTTCTAGGCGACTGATGAGCTCAGAAGTTAAGTCGCATAGTGCTCAGAGCCATTTTTCAAGCACTTCGGTGATCTTCGGATCGCGCCTAGCTTTATGACGGGCGAAGTGCTTCGGATGTAAGATCAAAGCTGGTTTGGCAGTGTCAGAAGACAGACATGTTGTATGCCGCGGTGGGTATCAGTTTAAACAGTATCTGCAGTGAATAGTTAGTAAATGTGAGAGCTTGTTCGGCAGTCCCGGAGGACTGACATGTTGTCTGCCGTGGTAACAATTAAGACTTAACTGGCAATGTCTAGTTTGTAAATGTGAGAGCTGTAGTTACGGAAACATGTAGTTCATTAATTTGTTGAAGAGTAGAAATTATTTGTGACTCTAAAGTGGAATGTAATTGTGCAGTTTGTCGTGTTGTACCAATAAAAAGTGAGTGGCATCCCGTGTAAGCAAACTGATTGGAAATACAATTTTTCACGTAATGTCTGTTCCTCGCTAAGAGTTTCTTACAGACTCAAGACAAGAAATCCACGACCTACGTGTTATTTTCTGCACAGGCGACAACAACTGTAAAAGAATGATGATTAGTGAACATTAATTAGAATTTATGTATATCACCCAGGGCGATGGAAGCAAACAGGCACCACGCGTGTACTGCAATCATAGTAGAAAAATTATCCAATATACAGACATGAAGTATGACACATTTAATGAAAATAAAGCTTACATCTAGTTTCTTGAATGCCATAAATAAGACAGAAAACTTACGAAGTATTAATAGTTCGTGGTGGCTTGCAGATTTGTCTTCTTATTTTCGTACACTGACCTTTCCTTTAGGAGTGCACAAAATTTGCAATAGTAGCTGATTCTTCCAATAAATCGTATACAGGATGATCAAAAATGGGTCGAATGCTTTGAGAGATGATAGTACTCATCGAATCAAGAAAAAGATATCCAATAAAGTTGGGTCCGGAAACGCATAGTTCTCGGAGGTAAATAAGTGTTTGTAGGAAGGACTACGTGACACTTCGTTACGGATATTAGTACAGTTGTTGTATTGGCGCTCCATCAAACGTGCCGGAAAATTATGATGTCTTACACACAGTTCTTTACCAACAATAGGTGGTATGCAGTCAGTTGCGTGGTTTGAGTCAGTATGTTGTAGGCTACATTAATTTTCGTCGTGTTTGTGTGAAACATTGTAGAGTAGTGTCAACCCTGGGTACCTATCATGGCGTTTTACCTTCTTCCAAAGACGGATTCACGTATGTGTTTACTATTTTTGCGCTGTTTGTCCGAACAACTGGTGTAGAACAGTACAGTTTCATTCTACCAGCTGTTAGCAATGGGAGCCTACTACACGACGAGTGACATGACGGATATGACATTCTGCTATGGTTTAACATGTGGACGTAGCCTGCGAGCCCGTGCCCTCAACGCTGAAAAATGTCCACAGCGCAGATTGCCATCCTATAAGCAGTTCGGCAGACCTTTCCAACGCCTGAGGGACACACGTACCCTTACAACTCGGAAGACTGACCTTGAAAGTCCCCGCACAGTCCGGGAGCCTGAAGTGGAGGAGCGAGCGCTACGTTAGGTGGGAGAAACCCCTGGGGCCAATACGTGACGATCAGCGGCAGCGGAAGTCGTGGGTCGTTCTCTTATACGGCGGATACTTCATGAACAGTTGCTTTATCCATATAATGCACGGCGTGTTCAGGCCCAAGAGCCACTCGATCATCATGGCAGACGGCGGTTCTGTCAACGGCTGTTGCAGAAATGTGCCACAGATCCATCGTTCACATCAATATTTTTTTTTTACCGATGAGAGGCAGGTTTCACAAGAGATGGTGCTGTCATCACAAAGCAGACGAAGTTAAGGAACTGTGCTACGTTCAAAGCAAAATAAACCAAGACAGGCGGAGCAAGGAAGACATAAAAAAAGGTAAAACGTGCATTCCTGTCCTAGACATGTCTATTTGCATCAAACATAGGCCACAGTTTGAGGACGAAATTTCTGAGTATGTACATTTTGAGCACACCAGTGTATGGTAGTAAAACATTGAGTCTGGTAACACCAGAAAGGAAGAGAATCGAAGCGTTTGTCATGTTAGGCTACTTGAAAATTTGGTGGACTGATAAGGTAAGCAATGAAGAGGTTCTCCGCAGAATCAGGGAGGAAAGCAACACATAGGAACCACTGACAAGAAAAAAGAAAGGGTGATAGGACTTCTGTTTAGACATCACGGAATAGCTTTCATGGTACTAGAGGGTGCTGTGGAGCGTAAAATCTCTAGAAGAAGACAGAGATTGTGGTGTATCCTGGAAATAATGTAGGATTGCAATTACTACTCTGAGGTGGAAAGGTTTGTACAGAAGAGAAATTCGTCGCGGGCCGCATCAAACCAGTCAGAAGATTGATGTTTAAAAAAATCTTTTCGAAATGGGGAATATTCACTGATAAGTGTTTGATTCCGATACACTAGCGCTTTGCTCCATTTATCGCCGAGCTGGCAGTGGTGTAGTTTCGCAGCACTGACTGCACTGGACAGCAAAAGCAATGGAGAGAAGTCCTCATACATTACTACTCAGCTGCTGTCCACTTCCGGCTGCGACTAAAGGGAGCTGATATCGAAGTGCTCATACAATTCCTTTTCAATCAAACGTGATAAAAACTGTGTACTTCATTTCTATTGTCAAACATATTGTAAAAATTTAATGGACCAACAAAAATATTTTTGTTCTCTCTCATAAAGCACAATACAGTACGGTTTAGTTTTCAGCCTCTTCAAAATATCCACCCTTTGCCCTCATAAGAGCTGCACAAGCTCTTGGCATTCTCGAGATAAGATTTCATAATGTTTTTCCCGATCTGCAGTCCAACACGTCCTTTTACCTTCAAAGATACATGATCTAAGTTTTCGGACCTCTCTGGCACATCCATCTCAAAATAGGTCAATAGGATTTAAGTCAAGTGAGTGACAGAGCCAAACTATGTTCTTCACTTCCCCACCTTCCTCTTTTCTAGTGACATGCCCTCTACACATTTTAGAAACATGATGAAGATAATTTTCCTGCTGCCGAACTAACCCACGACCAGTAAGTCTCCTCAGTACCCTGTGATATCCTTCATTCTTCAATCTCTGACTTTATCATCTGCAAAGTAGCCTCACACCATGACCATCCTTCCAACGTGCTTCATCGTTGCCGTCACACAGTGCCTCTTCATACATTCTGCACAAAGTAGACGAAGAGACATTCGACAATGGCTTCCAAATACTTCAGTCTTAGATTGCTCGGTGAATAACACCTTGGACCATTGCTGCACTCTTCAGTTTTTATTTTGCTGTGCGTATTGCAATCTTTCCACCTTATTTTGTTCGCACAAATAGAGAGTATTTGTTTGCTCTGTACCCCTTCATACCATGTTCACGAAATGGGGGTTGCACTGCTCGATCAGAGATTTGAATTGCTCGTATTTTATTTACTTCCACGCGAGTTTCATATGCAGTACAAGTCCTTTGATGTGTGCTCTGTATATATATATGAAATGATTTTCCCTCTATAATGTTCCTCATATTCCACGTCGCGAAGCAGTTGCATTGGCACAGATTCTTTGAACCGCTGAAATGCATGCACCGCAACAGACTGGGTTATGCCCACGTTTGTTGCTGTTCTTCTACTAGAATATCCTTCCGGATGCAGAGTTCACTTTACAGCACGTTTTTCAATTCCAGTTACGTGCTTCTGTCCCGTTAGGAAATGATATGGCATGAACAAGATCAGATATAGAAACACCCTGATAGACTCACAAAAGTACTGTATACTAATGTCAACTTATTGAAACACAGATAGTTGAAGGAATTACATACTCGACGGCACCCCTCTGTGCAAACAGCAGACAACAGAGGTGCTTAGTCTTCAATTATTAAACATGTTTCTTATCAGAACTGGATAGGAAGGATTATTTCAGAGCGAAATCCTTGTTTTAAGCACACATCCTTCGTGGTCGGAAACTTTTGGCAGCTAGTGAATGTCGGTCAATTACGTGCTGGATGTGGTGAATGGGGAATGAGTTCTGATGAACTGGGAGCCACAAAATCATTCGCAGGCCGCCCTCCACAGGAAATACAGAAATGTTGGTTTCTATATAAGAAACGCCTTCTGTTGCTGTACACTATTTTGTTTCTCCCAGAAGCGTTTCGTCTTATTTTAAGGTTTCAGGAGTGGGAACTAGAACGATACCGTTTCGTTATGATATGTGAAATTTACAGAATATAAAACTGCTCACGTCTGGTTTTTTGTGTAAATGATTGATTACTTACAGTTGATCGCTTTTTTGGTTAGGATCTGCGTTTTCTCGCATTTGGCCACACGTTGCAAGTGACATTACAGTTCTGTTTACGAAAGTTAGGCACATATTTATGTTACGAATTTTTTTTCTTCCGACTTCTCATCTTGTTTGCACGTATTGTTTTGGTGCACTAGCAGTCTTCTGTCGCTATATATATTTGATCGAAAACTGATTTCTAGATGTAACTGCTTTGAGGTCTATTCCTGAACATAGCAGATGTAAACATATGCTTCGCTGGCTTGGCACTACTAGATAAAAGAACCAAACAGGATGACAGACATAGTGAACACAAAGTAGTTAGCCTTGAAAGTACTCCTGGAAATGGAAAAAAGAACACATTGAGACCGGTGTGTCAGACCCACCATACTTGCTCCGAACACTGCGAGAGGGCTGTACAAGCAATGATCACACGCACGGCACAGCGGACACACCAGGAACCGCAGTGTTGGCCGTCGAATGGCGCTAGCTGCGCAGCATTTGTGCACCGCTGCCGTCAGTGTCAGCCAGTTTGCCGTGGCATACGGAGCTCCATTGCAGTCTTCAACACTAGTAGCATGCCGCGACAGCGTGGACGTGAACCGTATGTGCAGCTGACGGACTTTGAGCGAGGGCGTATAGTGGGCATGCGGGAGGCCGGGTGGACGTACCGCCGAATTGCTCAACACGTGGGGCGTGAGGTCTCCACAGTACATCGATGTTGTCGCCAGTGGTCGGCGGAAGGTGCACGTGCCCGTCGACCTGGGACCAGACCGCAGCGACGCACGGATGCACGCCAAGACCGTAGGATCCTACGCAGTGCCGTAGGGGACCGCACCGCCACTTCCCAGCAAATTAGGGACACTGTTGCTCCTGGGGTATCGGCGAGGACCATTCGCAACCGTCTCCATGAAGCTGGGCTACGGTCCCACACACCGTTAGGCCGTCTTCCGCTCACGCCCCAACATCGTGCAGCCCGCCTCCAGTGGTGTCGCGACAGGCGTGAATGGAGGGACGAATGGAGACGTGTCGTCTTCAGCGATGAGAGTCGCTTGTGCCTTGGTGCCAATGATGGTCGTATGCGTGTTTGGCGCCGTGCAGGTGGGCGCCACAATCAGGACTGCATACGACCGAGGCACACAGGGCCAACACCCGGCATCATGGTGTGGGGAGCGATCTCCTACACTGGCCGTACACCTCTGGTGATCGTCGAGGGGACACTGAATAGTGCATGGTACATCGAAACAGTCATCGAACCCATCGTTCTACTATTCCTAGACCGCCAAGGGAACTTGCTGTTCCAACAGGACAATGCACGTCCGCATGTATCCCATGCCACCCAACGTGCTCTAGAAGGTGTAAGTCAACTACCCTGGCCAGCAAGATCTCCGGATCTGTCCCCCATTGAGCATGTTTGGGACTGGATGAAGCTTCGTCTCACGCGGTCTGCACGTCCAGCACGAACGCTGGTCCAACTGAGGCACCAGGTGGAAATGGCATGGCAAGCCATTGCACACGACTTCATCCAGTAACTCCAAGATCGTGTCCATGGGAGAATAGCAGCCTGCATTGCTGCGAAAGGTAGATATACACTGTACTAGTGCCGACATTGTGCATGCTCTGTTGCCTGTGTCTATGTGCCTGTGGTTCTGTCAGTGTGATCATGTGATGTATCTGACCCCAGGAATGTGTCAATAAAGTTTCCTCTTCCTGGGACAATGAATTCGCGGTGTTCTTATTTCACAGCAAAACAATAAGTGAAACAAAATAAAGAAGAAAAGAAGTTCGCAACATAAAATCGTGGTTATGTTTCGTACACAGAGCTGGAGTGCGACTTCCATCATCTAACAAGGTAAGAGGAAACTCAGATACGAACTAAATACGTGGAGAACTGTAAGTAACCATTCCTTTACATAAAAAATTATACTTCAACCTTCTTTATAACCTGTAAATAGCACATACCATAACTAAACTGTATCATTCTAGATTCCATTGATGATAGTTACAAAAGGCGAAACACGTCTGGGAGAAATAAAATACAGTCCAGCAACAGCAGGCGTTTTTTATTCATTTACAAACTAATAATTCGGAAAAAAATTCCGGAGGACAGATTGGTGCATTCCCCGCTGAATTTCCATGTTGCCTGTAGGATGTTGTTGGCGGACAAGCAGATGCTTTGTTCAGCTGTGTTATAAGTCGCTGTGAACTTCAGTCATGCATTTAATCCAATTTACGTTCTGCTCTGACCTGTATTGATTTACTTAAATGGTATCCTCGTCGTGTCTTCTCGAGCGTTTTTTACCTTCGTAGGGTGCAGGATGAAGCAGCTGATCAAATTTCTTTCTTTTTTTCATGATTATTACATGCCTCGTGTGGTTTAGACTTCTCTTTACACTTTTTAGCTTCTTGTTCTGATCATGCTGCTTTGAGTGCACTTGGCTACACACGCTGCAGTTCCACTTAGTTCGTGGTCGGACGTTAGAGCCCTTAGTTACGTAGGCCACTGACGAATTCTACGCTGTCGCTTAGGATTTTATTGCTAACTGCCGGATCCGATCATTTAACATTGGGATTTCAACAGTCTGATGCAGCTCCCCGTTGCTCTGGATCGTACGCGCTGAATCGGCAAATGCACTGAGGCAGCTGAGTGAGGCAAATATTTGCCCACACAGCGGCAGCGTACTTGAGAGAGCGTTGATATACACCAAGTAGAGCGTACTGCCGCAGTGTGAGAATAACACCATCGTGAGGTTTAGCTATGGGCACGGCAGCCTCATTCTGCCCAGTGCTCTACACTTCCCATCCCTGATGTGAGCGTCCTACATTGGGTATTCGTCCAATGTGGCACCGTGGTACTTGCCAGTGTGGGGCCAGGGTATGAGGCCTTCCATGATTCCCACTGGTTCCAAATTCGCCAGAATTTTTTCTTTCTTGTGAAAATTAGAGCCTGTTTCTCAACTGCGTTGAACATGAGTCATCATTTCGTGGTAAAACCTCCTCGCAGGCCAGCTGCAGGCGTCGCCGCTACTTTTGTTCGAGCTTAGACCACCATGTCGAAACTCGGAGCCTTCGGGATATCTGCCGTGAAGAGGTAGTAGGGGATTAGGCCGAGACGAACCCCTGTTGTACTGCCACTCTAGTGGGACATCCTTTACGCACGTGGAATGTGCGTCAATCGAGGTACGATCGGAGCAGGCAAGCATGTGACACTGGCACTCCATGTACAGTCTGCTAAGAAAGATCGTGATGAGGCTGATCAATGTATTTGACAACAACCAGAAAAAAGTACATACATCATATGTGCTCCAGAGCAGCGTAATAGGTCCGCTGCTTTTTACGATTGACATGAACGATCTGGTTGATGGTATTGACAGCGGTATTAGACTACCGATGATGCTGTAGTCAACAGGAAAGTAGTATCACATGAAAGTTGTGAACAAATAAATCAGGATTTGCAGAAAATTAATGCGTGGTGTAATGAATGGCAGTTATCTCTCAATATTAGTAAATGTAACCTATTGCGGATAAGAAGGCGAAAAATCCACTAATGTACGAGTACAAAATAAATGCTCAGTCTTGGCAGCGGTAACATCTGGGTGTGACTAATCGAAGTTATCTCAAATGGAATGATCAGATGACACAAGTAACGGGTAAGGCAAACCTTTGATTGCGGTTTATTGGTAGAATCTTGAAGCGATGCAGTCCTTCAACAAAGGAAATAGCTTACAATACGTTAGTTCGTCCAGTCTTAGAGTATTGTTTGTCGGTGTGGGACCGTTACCAGTTGGGTCTGATTCAAGAGATTGATAAGGTTCATTGAAGACTGGCAAGATTCATGGCTGGTACATTTAGCCACCGAGAGAGCGTTACAAACCTCATAGAAAATTTGAAGTGGGACACACTTGCAGATCGAAGGCGCACTAAGCGGAAGGGGCTGCCCACTAACATCCGAAATCCGATCTTCACCGAGGATGTACAGCATATATTATTACCACCAACTTTAAAATCGTGCAATGATCACCATTCAAAGATAAGGGAAATTAGATCTCGTACTGAGGCGTTCAGACAGACGTTTTTCCCTCGCGCGATCCACGAGTGGAACAGAGGGGAGTAAATATGACTTGGGCGCGAATTGTGCCCTCCGCCACATACCACTTGGTGGCTAGCGGAGTATATATCTAGATGTATATGTTGAATAATATGTTCAGTCACCCGCAGCGTCCATAATAGCTCAGCATTTCCGAGACGTATTCACTTGGAAGGGAAGTCCAAATACGTTGAATTTGCATTTACAACTGTCTCAAAGTGAATTTTCCTTTTGCGTGCCTCAGAGTGAAGGATGGGTCCTCCGAAAAAGGTTAAAAATCAATTTCTCCATTTTTCGAGTCACTTTACCGATTAACCCACGTTCATCAAAGACATCCACGTATTTAACTTACTTATTGTGTGTTACTCACTTTCGTACAAATGGCTTTGATTTGCTCGTATGTTAGAGGCCATGATCTGACGCATTTTCGGGATTTTCGGATTGGTGACAGAGCAACTCAGCCTCAAAGAGAGACGCGCAAGCTGCTCTCGTGTCTCTTCTTGGGTATCTCAGTCAACAATTCTAAGTAAACTGATGCTTTATCGAGACTGTATGAAGGAGAAAGGTTCCTTCTATTGGGCTGTGAAGGAAACTAGGGACAATGCTGCATACGATCTTACTTAGCACACCGCAGAAGACGCTCATACAAATATAAATGGTATGAGATAGCTCAGTGAAAAAGTCCTAGAACTCAAATCTGGAAGTAATGAACCGAATGACATCGAAACGCTCTAAATCTAGGTAGGCACCAAACCTAAACGAGTATAGGCGATGGTCTGAGACGATTTGCACGCCTGACCTGTGATATGCATAACACATACGCGTATCGTGGTCTTGTAGAGCTACATGTTACATTATGGGCTCAAAGAGGACATCTGCATATGGGATGTTGTGCAGCTTCCTATACTGAAGAAAGGCGACATTGTAACCTGGAAACGACAAGTGGGATGTACGCAAAATTAGGGTCGGATGTGCAAGAACATCACTAGCAAGCGTTGGAGGATCTCGAAGAGCCTAACCCAATCCCAGAGGTAGACGCTGCCAGGGCCACGTTGGGGAGATTTCCTGTCCAAATTCCGAGAACGTGTGTTGCTGGAAGAGACGGTCAACAGTACTTTTTCACACACAAGTCTTGAGAAATTAGAGCCCACTCGCAGACTTTCTGACAGTTTCCAGAATGAATTTTCGCTCTGCAACGTATATGAAACTTCGTGCCAAGATAAATCTTCCCAGGTTCGACTCCTGGTCCGGCACACGTAGTTTTAATCTGCCTGACCGTTTCTAAATGTTGTTCTATATGATAGAGGTGCAGGAATTACTTAGTGTCGCAGATGACAAGGTTGACGTAGATGAAGATTTTCGCACATTTATGCATAAATTTGAACACTTATAACGACAGTTTTCTTTTGGTGGCTCCTTCCAATACTTACAGTTACGTGTCTCAACGAAATTGGGCATTGGGTGTCTTCAACTTTCTTCCGGACATTTGTTCCAACATTCTTTGGGCTTGCATCCTGGACGGTGACATTTCTTTTTCTGATTTTTCTTCGTGGTGAAGCTGGCTGCATGAAGAGCGTAAGTGGAAACCGTTCTAAGAGCCAAATCTGGCAGGAGTATGAAAAAACACTGTATCTCTATTTGTCCGTAACTGATTTGTATCAAAAAATTGAGAAAGTTTTTTCATGCCACGGGCTGACACTTTTCGCCGCATGTCCACAAAAAACCATTAGCAAAATTAGAAAGTAATAATACCACTAACAACTTTCGATCCGCCATCCCAAGAAACTAAGTGTTTCTAAATGCCAAAGTGAAAGTTTTAAAAAATTTGGTCTTGCAAAGAAGAAAATCAGCAAGCAACTCCTTTTAACAACGATTTTTATATACATAGGCCTATATAACTTTGTTAAAGGTTTTGAACCGACAGATTCATCTTTAGACAAAACTAAAAACCACTCAGGCTTGCGCTCCAAATACAATACTCAGAAATACAGCTAGAATATCAACGACGAGATACAGAAACTGCCCATAAAATGCAATGTAGCCAAAATAAGCTTATCGCTTAGTATTACAACTCTTCCATAAAGCTTCATAAAGTAACAGCAGCCTGGTATAATAATATATATGGAATGTGTTTCTCAAAAGTGTTGCTCGAATAGAAGCATCTCTGGAACATTTCCATGTTGTTCTAACCTACCAGTAACAAATCTAGTGGACCGCCTCTGAACTGCTTCGATGTCTTCCTTTAATCCGACGTGGTGGATCACAAACATTCGAGCGTTAGTCATGAACAGGGCGCACTGGAATCCTATATCCGATCTCCTTCATAGATGAAACACATTTTCCCAAATATCTCCCAATTGAAAGACGACCATTCGCCTACCCTCCTATAACCATCAAATGTTCGTTTCACTTCAGATGCCTTGCAACTTACGCCCAGACATTCAAGAGGCATGACTGTGTCATGCAGCACGCTACCAATACAGTACTCAATACTATTCACCTGTATCACTGACGTTTTCCTTCATTTTGAGTTTTCTTCCATTCATCGGTCCAGCAAGAAATTTTGTCTCAGTGATGTCGTATCCTCTTAAAGTCACTCAACGACGACACACAACCGCGCGCCACAGAATCGTCACCAGACAACCCACGTTTGGTGCCTGCCCTGTGTGTCAGATCATTTATGAGTATAGAAAATAATAACAGCCCCATCACTCTGAAACGTCCCCTTAGAAAAATTATACGTGACTGTGCTTAAACTGACACACAATAGTTTTTAGCGCGCCGCAATCTGACTTTCAATAATCCCTACAAGAGAATGGCCCTGACTAACATTAACCTATATGTTTCAGAAATCACTTACCTCACAAAAATCTTCGTTACTTTAACTACTGCAATACAGCGAGCGCCACTACTGCCAGCTAACTAAAAGATTCAAACTATGGAAGTCACTAACTACCGATAGGCACAGTTAGCAAATGAAAGATTTTAATAGAGAACAAACAATGTATTTACCTTTATAGTCATAATATATATATCAGTTCATGACACCAATTCTTACAAATTTCAAAACTCCGCCATCTCTCTCCCCACGTCCACCACCGCTGGAAGCTCACCTCCAACTGCGCAACGCTACGGGCTGTTAGCATCCAGCTGCCGCTGCCCAACACTACAATGGCAGACAACAAAGCAAACCAGCCACAGACTGCACACGACACAGCCAGTGATTTTCATACAGAGCGCTACGTGGCGGTGGCGTTACCAATAAAAAAATCTAAACAGCCTACTTACAATTGTTTTGGGCAGTGGCCAATACAGATTTGAAATTTTTTTTCATAATTACAATAACAAAGAAATGAAATGCACACACTTATCGATACAATGTTATCGATACAAAATTTTCCCACAGTACATAAAGACAGTCCTGATCGTTCATCACAGTGAAATTGCAGTATGTTTCTCAAAGTCTGAGCAGTAAAACAAAAGGCACACGGAAGCAGTGGATTTCCACGCAGTCTTAAAGAAGTAGTGTTGTCCTTCCAACGGACAGACAATGCTGACTCTGACATGCAGACAGGTAACAACAAAGCAAACCCACAGCAGAGTCAGTCGATGTTTTGAAGAAAATTGGTAGGTAGGTCATTACAGAGCAGACTCATTGTAGTCCTGGTAGAGATTATGGTATTGGCGGGCCACCAGAGGTGCAGACCCACTGCAGTCCTTGTAGAAATAATGGTATTGGTGGGCCATCAAAGGTGTAGACACACTGTAGTCCTTGTAGAGATGGCTAGCAGCCAACTGTTGCAACCGTGCCGGTGCACAATCACCATCGAAGAGTCTTGCTGAGAATATAGCAAGTCCATAAACCACCACTTGTGCACGCACAAAGATTTTGGAATTGTCCTTAGAACCAGCAATGCTGTTCTACAGTCCCTTGCTGAATTATTAACACACTTGCAAACACTATCGGTTCTTCTTCTCACATATTGTCCATATACTAAGACCAACAGAAACGTGTGCAGTGAAATGTAACTTACAAGTTACTTAATTTGATGAACTGGTGTCAATTACAATTTTATAACATAAGAATACAATAACAAAGGTACAAAATACGTCATTAAAGAACATAACAATACATATAACATTTGTAGTAATACAGGCTTTACAAAAGAATAGAAATAAACATGCACATCAGTGTTACAAAAAGATCAGAATAACTTTTGAAACATCAACTTCACACATAAGCATTAGAACAAAACAGAATAAATAATGTGTAAACAACTTTATGAAGTAAATAACATGTTATTAATGCAAATTATATTTGAGGATAACAATATTCCTCATCATAGTGAATGTGTCTTAGTATTAGAAGAGAAAAAATTCTATGAAACAGTACACAGAGGCAGGAAGAAAACAAATACATAAGGGTACAAAAACACATAGTGGAATACACAAAAGAAAAAGACAGGGTTTGTTTTCAGGGTAACATTTGGTACTGCAGTCCAACCCAATACTTCATTCTGTAGATCGTCCCTCTTATTTCAACATTTGCTCCAGCCAAAAAAATTCCTATCCAAGCATGCTTTCTGTATTCTGTTCACATCCTCTTTCAAAAATAGTTTTTCTCCACTGTACTCTACTTTTTGGCCAAATCATTTTCTTATAGCTTCTCAATGCTTTTCTTCCAATTCATCATAGTTAGTTTCTTGCATAGTATACCCCCTCTTAAGCTAACTTAAATCTACTGAGCTCAGATGCTAAACTAAGGGACGAGGCAATGCAGCAGCACAAAACAATTAATACAAACAGCAATGAAAAAAAATGGAAGTTGTCAAAGCAGCAGCAATATTACAACTAATACGAGGCAATATAACTTAGACCTAAACATGACAAAGCTCAAGCAGAAAAAATAGTACACTAAAGACAACAATGCAGATAAGGGAAATGTATATTCACATCTTAATGTCTATATAATTAATGTCTTGCACCACAAAATCTTACTGTAAGGTCAAGATTTTGCGTTACAAATCTGTAGAAACAAAATCCTTTAAATCTAATAGTGTATAAAAAAATTTTCGTCGGCATTGTAATACATTCACGCATTTACATACATTTCATAACTCTTAAAGTACGATTCTTTGTCCTTAACCAATACTCATTATTTCTTACCTCATTATACATATTCATATTCGCAGACACTTCTTCAATATTTCTTCATAAGAAATATGTAGCACAATCAAATTCCTCATATACGGCAGCACCATCTTACCGATCACAAACATACCTAAACAGCATAATACAAATTGTCGTCGTAATAATATCATAACATCTCAGTCAATTCTCAAAATCGTCGTAGCTTCTTCCAATAATTTCAAAACCTAATAAAAATTCTCTGCTCATGTCAAAAGTGTCATTCAAAGCCCTCATAGTATCATAATGGTTCCGAAAAAGTATGAACAGTTCACAAAGTATAGACAAAATACAATTTCGTAAGTGTGAAGTTATCCAACTGTGTAATTACATAAACATCTGTCACTGATGTAGTATAATAAATGTTTGTTTCTCTCAGTGAAATGATCAGATAGCTGTGTAATTTATGTGTTAGAGAAATATGGTGCCTATGTGTAAAGTTCTATAAGCAAATAACATATTAGCTAGGGCTCCTTGTGCTTGCCAAACACATGATACACAAAGTAAGCGTGTACCCCCCTGAGGATTAATGTAATTATACCCTCAGATATTACAGATTACAGCAATGAAATGAAATGTATCACGAAAAACTTTTTTTTTAATTCAAAAATCTTGAAAAATAAATGGTTTAAGTACAAAATTAATCACTCAAATGCGTGTACTGTAGGGCTAAACTGTGCGTCTTGTTGTAAGATAATCTGTGTGGAAGTGTCGTAGTTATCGTGCTCCGAAAGCTAAGTTCTGCAGAAGTCAATGTACTTACCTCATGATAAAACAAAAGTGAAATGCTTCGCGTGTAGATATCGTGGCAGGGTCGCCATATCAAACGTCCCCTTAGAAAAATTATACAAGACTGTACTTAGACGACACACAATATTTTTTAGCGAAACGCTATCTGACTTCCAAAAATGGGCCTGACTTACATTAACCTATATGTTTCACAAATCACTTACCTCACAAAAATCTTCGTTACTCGAACTACTGCAATACAGCGAGCGCCACTACTGCCAGCTAACTAAAAGATTCAAACTACGGAACTCACTAACTACTGATAGACACCGTTAGCAAATGAGAGATTTTAATAGAGAACAAACAATGTATTTTCCTTTATAGTCGTATATATATATATATATATATATATATATATATATATATATATATATATATATATATCAGTTCATGACACCAATTCTTACAAATTTCTAAACTCCGCCATCTCTCTCCCCACGTCCACCACCGCTGGTGGCTCACTTCCAACTGCGCAACGCTACGCACTGTTAGCATCCAGCTGCCGCTGCCCAACACTACAATGGTAGACAACAAAGCAAACCAGCCACAGACTGCACACGACACAGCCAGTGGTTTTCATACAGAGGGCTACGTGGCGGTGGCGTTACCAATAAAAAAACCTAAACAGCCTACTTACAACTCTTCCCTGAGGCGCTTCAGCGATACACACATCTCTGATGAACAATCGCCGTCGAAGACGTACTGCGTTCTATTACATAAGAGATCTTTGAACCACTCACGCATCTAGGAATCCTTGGAATCTATCCTACACACTCGTACCTTCGTTAACAGCCTACAGAGGGCACTCTGTCAAATGCTTTTCGGAAATCTAGCAAAATGGAATCTCTCTGTTGACCTTCATCCTCAGTTCTCAGTTTATCATGCGAGAGAAGGGCAAGTTCAATTTAGCACGCGCAATTATTTCTAAAACTGTGTCTACTCGTGGAAAGGTTTTCCGCCTCAAGGAAATTTTTTGTATTCGAAGTTAGAATATGTTCAAGAATCCTTCAGCAAGCGGAAGCTAAATATATCGGTCTGTAGTTTTGCGAGTCTCTTTTTTACCTTTCTTATCTACGTGAGTTGCATTTGATTTCTTTACAGTCGCTTGGAAATTCAAGCTTGACGCGACATTCGTTATAAATGCAAGGTAAATAAGGGACCATTACACAGAATACAGTTTGTGAAAATTGATTGGAATTCGATCCGAACCTGGCGAATTATTTGTTTTCAAACATTTCAGTTGTTTCTCTACGCCATGGGTGCCTATTACTACGTCGTCCATACGGATGTGTGTGGCACGATCGAACGATTGTATGTTTGTAGGATTCTTTTTCGTGAACGATTTCTTTTCCTATCTTGTAATGTAAAGTTTCGACAAAATAGAAGGAAGAAAAATTACGTTTAGGGTGCCATTAATAGCGATGATGCACTGTACAGCATTAAGTTTTTCACTAGTGAAAAGCACTCAAGATACACCATTTTTCATGTACTTTAAAGTTTCGAACTCCATAAGGAAGTGTCAGCGGCATGAACACCATGTGCCATCGACTAACGCATGTTTGAAGCACATTCTCCATGGTTTTGCAAATGAATCAGGTATAGGCTAAGGAAACAGAGCACCAAAGGCTATAGGACTGAAAACGTGTGTTGTGGAAAAACGGCACTTACAGTATTTTCCATTTCTACTTTTCATTTGATTAACAGCCGAAATATCGCAAGAGGAGCTCCACTTGTCTAATCAGTTAACGTAGAGGACGGTATCATTGAACGTAAAGCTACTATAACAGCTGCGAATTTCACATTTAATGGACAGGAGTGATAGGATACAAATTGCGAAGTATCTGAGAAGTTACCACAAAATGTTCGGTCTTGATGTATAAGGAGTGGACATAAATGGGAAAAATTCAGAAGCATACTTCACTACGCCTTAGACGAGTATGTTCCGAGCAAGTTGGGAAAGAACCGCCATGTGTTAATAATTGTGTAAGAAAGCTGCCACGTAAACCAACAGAGATGCATCTAAGATTCAAGAGAAGTTAAAACATAGCCGAAAAACTAAAATTAACAAAGCGAAAAAGAGCGATACGAGAGCTGTGAGAAACGCGTTCAATGACTTCGAATCGTCAGCCTTTCTGTCTATAACGACCTACAGGTTTTGGTATTACGAGAACCAGTAACCAGTGCGAAATCTTCTATTCAGTCACTCAGTGGCCATACTGAAACTGAAACGGAAAATGACCGAGAGGAACCCGAAAAACTGAATTCGGTGTGCCTAAACTGTTTCACCTCCAAAGATTATAATACGGTCCTTCCTCACCATTACTGTACGAACTTAGATTGGCAGGTATCGAGATTAGGAATAAAAATTCAACTACAGGCTCTCGTGTACTGCCTGCGGGACCATATGAGATAACTGTAAGATTCTACATACATTATGCGAAAGAACTTTCTCTCCTTCCAGCAGCAGTTCATCGGAGGGCGCTGGAGCAACCTAGAGTACCTAATGGCTGGAAGAAAAACGCAGGTCGTATCCGTTTTCAAGAAGCGTTCTGAGACAGATAAATATAATTATAAGCATCAATCGCACACGTCAGTCTGTCAGAATTGTGGTTAAGTTTTGCGCTCATGTATCATTACGTCCTAAGAGAGCCAAAATCTCCCTCTTAAAAATCAACATGTCTTCTGCAAACAAAATTTTGCGGAACGAAGCTCCACAGCGCTATAAACAACGTCTCTCTGGTTGATGCCTTATTCCACGACTTCAGGAACGCATTTGAAATCGTTCCTCACTACCGTTTACTGAAAAAAATGCGGGCTACCGAGTATCGGACCAGGTTTGTCACTGGATTCAAGATTTCCTAGTGTGCAGAACTCAATACGTCACTCTTAATGGAAAAAAATTCACAATTCTAAAGGTAACTTCGGGGGTACCTAAAGACAGTGTGATAGTGCCTTTGCTGTTTACACTGTATGTACATCATTTAGTAGAATGAGTCGGAAGCTCTTTAATCCTGTTCCAATAGGATGTGTTTGTTTGTACGAAGACATAAATGATTCGCGGAAGATCCAACAGAGCATTGATGAATGGTGCAGGAACTGGCAGCTGACCCTGAACGTAAATAAATGAATCGTACTGCGTATGTATAGGAAAAGGAACCCAGTACTGTACAACTACGATATGGGCGACAAATTGCTGCAAACAGTAACCACCGTGATATATCTAGGAGTGTCTATCAGCAGTGGTTGTAAGTGGTAGGGTCACATAAAAGAAATGCAGGAGAAGCAGATGGGAGACGGAGATTCATAGGAAAAATCATAAGGAGACGTAATTCATTTACTAAAATAGTAGCTGGCAAAATGCTTGTGCGACTCATTCTTGGATACTGTTGATCAGTCAGGGAACATTACCAGGCAGTAATGATGGGAGAGATCCTGAAACTCCTACGAAAGGCTGCGTGTTTCGTCACGGAATCATTTATCCGGCACGATAGCGTTACAATGATTCTACATCTACATCTACATCTACATCCATTCTCCGCAAGCCACCTGACGGTGTGTGGCGGAGGGTACCGTGAGTACCTCTATCGTTTCTCCCTTCTATTCCAGTCTCGTATTGTTCGTGGAAAGAAGGATTGTCGGTATGCCTCTGTGTGGGCTCTAATCTCTCTGATTTTATACTCATAATCTCTTCCAAAGATATACTTAGGAGGGAGCAATAGACTGCTTGACTCCTCGGTGAAGGTATGTTCTCAAAACTTCAACAAAAGCCCGTATGGAACTACTGAGCGTCTCTCCTTCAGAGTCTTCCACTGGAGTTTATCTATCATCTCTTTAACGCTTTCGTGATTACTAAATGATCCTGTAACGAAGCGCTTTGCTCTCGGTTGGATCTTCTCTATGCCTTCTATGAATCCTATCTGGTACGGATTCCACACTGCTGAGCAGTATTCCAGCAATGGGCGAACATGCGTACTGTAACATACTTCCTTTGTTTTCCGGTTGCATTTCCTGAGGATTCTTCCAATGAATATAAGTCTGGCATCTACTTTACTGACGACGAACTTTATATGATCATTCAATTTTAAATCACTCCTAATGCGTACCCCAGATAATTTATGGAATTAACTGCTTCCATTTACTGACTTGCTATATTGGAGCTAAATGATAAGGGACCTTTCCTTCTGTCTATTCGCAGCTCATTACACTTGTCTACATTGAGATTCAAATTGCCATTCCCTGCACCATACGTCAATTCGCTGCACATCCTCCTGCATTTCAGTACAATTTTACATTGTTACAACGTCTCAATATACCACAGCATCATCCACAAAAAGTTGCAGTGAACTTCCGATGTCATCCACAAGGTCATTTATGTATAATGTGAATAGCAACGGTCCTACGACACTCCCCTGCGGCACACTTGAAATCACTCTTACTTCGGAAGACTTATCTCCATTGAGAATGACGTGCAGCGTTCTGTTATCTACGAACTCTTCAATGCAATTACACAATTGGTGTGATTGTCCAGATTCTCCTACTTTGTTCATTAAACGACTATGGGGACATGTATCGAACGCCTTGCGTAAGTCAAGAAACACGGCATCTACCTGGGAACCCGTGTCTATGGCACTCTGAGACTCGTGGACGTATATCGCGAGCTGGGTTTCACACGATCGTCTTTTTCGAAACTCATGCTGATTCCTTCAGAGTAGTTTTCTAGACTCCATAAAATTCATTATACTCAAACATAATACGTGTTCCAAACTCTACAACTGAGAGACGTTAGAGATATAGGTCTATGGTTCTGCACATCTGTTCGAAGTCCCTTCTAGAAAACGGGGATGAAATGAAATGTCGTGTGGCTAGGGCCTCCCGTCGGGTAGACCGTTCGCCTGGTGAAGGTCTTTCGAATTGACGCTTGCGTGTCGATGGGGATGAAACGATGATAATTACAACAACACAACAACCAGTCCCTGAGCGGAGAAAATCTCCGACACAGCCGGGAATCGAACCCGGGCCCTTAGGATTGACATTCCGACACGCTGACCATTCTGTTACCGGGGGCGGCCGAAAACGGGGATGACGTGTGACATTTTCCAATCCTTTGGAAACCTACGCTCTTCCAGAGACCTACGGTACACCGCTGCAAGAAGGGGGGCAAGTTTCTTCGCTTACTCTGTGTAAAATCGAACTGGTATCTCATCAGGTCCAGCCACCTTTCCTCTTTTGAGCGATTGTAATTGTTTCTCTATCCCTCTGTCGTGTATTTCGATATCTACGATTTTGTCATCTGTGCGACAATCTAGAGAAGGAACTACAGTGAAGTCTTCCTCTGTGAAACGGCTTTGGAAAAAGAAATTCAGTATTTTGGCCTTTAGTCCGTCATCCTCGGTTTCAGTGCCATTTTGGTCACAGAGTGTCTGGACATTTTGTTTTGATCCAACTACCGCTTTGAAGTAAGAACAAAATTTCTTACGATTTTCTGCCAAGTCAGTGCATAGAACTTCACTTTAGAATTCACTGAACGTCTCTCGCATAGCCCTCCTCACACTACATTTCGATTCAAGTAATTTTTGTTTGTCTGCAAGGCTTTGGCTATGTTTATGTTTGCTGTGAAGTTCTCTTTGCTTCCGGAGCAGTTTTATAACTCGGTTGTTGTACCACGATGGCTCTTTTCCATCTGTTGCGATCTTGCTTCGCACATACTCATGTAACGTACATTGTACGTTGGTTTTGAACTTTGTCCACTGATCCTCAACAATATCTGTACTTGGGACAAAACTTTTGTGTTGAGCCTTCAGGTACTCTGAAATCTGCTTTTTGTCAGTTTTGCAAAACAGAAAAATCCTCCTACTTTTTTTTAATATTTCTATTTACAGCTGAAATCATCGATGCAGTAACCGCTTTATGATCGCTGATTCCCTGTTCTGCGTTAACTGTGTCGAATAGTTCGGGTATGTTTGTCACCAGATGGTCTAATATATTATCGCCACGAGTCGGTTCTCTGTTTAACTGCTCAAGGTAGTTTTCAGATAAAACACTTAAAAAAATTTCACTGGATTCTTTGTCCCTGCCAACGGTTATGAACG
This sequence comes from Schistocerca gregaria, assembly GCF_023897955.1. Lineage (NCBI taxonomy): Eukaryota > Metazoa > Arthropoda > Insecta > Orthoptera > Acrididae > Schistocerca > Schistocerca gregaria. The sequence continues at coordinate 63,256,343 of NC_064923.1, read as the reverse complement.
TTTGAGTCTCCCAGTCTATATCCGGCAAATTAAAATCTCCACCCAGAACTATAACATGGTGGGGAAATCTACTCAAAATATTTTCCAAATTATCCTTCAGGTGCTCAGCCACAACAGTTGCTGAGCCATGGGGCCTATAGAGACATCCAATTACCATGTCTGAGCCTGCTTTAACCGCGACCGTCAACCATATTATTTCACATTTCGGATCCCCGTTAGTTTCCTTCGATACATTGCACTTCTTATCGCTATAATCACGCCTTCCCCTTCACTGTCCAGCCTGTCTCTTCGGTATACATTCCAATCTGAGTTTAGAATTTCATTACTGTTTACATCTGATTTGAGCCAACTTTCTGTCCCTAGTACTATGTGGGCATTGTGACCGTTTATTAATCAGAGCAGTTCTGGGACCTTTCTATAGACGCTCCTGCAGTTTACTATTAGCAGATTAATATTGTTACTCCCTGTTGCCATTTGCCTACTCCCGCCTATTCTCAGTGGCAGAAGCTACAAAAGCGGCGTTGAGCATCACGGACAGGTTCACTGCAGAAATTTCGAGACAGAGCTCTTTCCGGGAGCCGGCCGCGGTGGTCTCGCGGTTCTAGGCGCGCAGTCCGGAACCGTGCGACTGCTACGGTCGCAGGTTCGAATCCTGCCTCGGGCATGGATGTATGTGATGTCCTTAGGTTAGTTAGGTTTAAGTAGTTCTAAGTTCTAGGGGACTAATGACCATAGCAGTTGAGTCCCATAGTGCTCAGAGCCATTGGGAATCTTTCCGGGAAGAGTCAGACAACGGTATGACTCCCTCCCACACATGTCTTGTGAAATGACCCGGACGAGAAAATTCGAGCAATTAGAGCTAATAAAGAGGCTTATCGACAATCGTTCCTCCCACGCACAATTCGCAGATGGAGCACGGCAGTAGGCATCAGTTACGAGTGCCACAAGTACCCTCTGCCACACACCGTCAGGTGGCTTCGGAGCACTGATGTAGACGTAGATGTTGACTTCTGTCCCCGCTGCACTAGCGGGGACGTAAAACCGCACGTACTCTGACAGGGCTGTAATAGGCATCGTTATAAATGAACGTCACTTAAATTGAGCGATTGACATAGCTAATAATCACATCACTCAAAATGGAGAAGAAATTATCTTCATCTAACAGTCGTATCATACTGGCGAGGCGCATAAATGTAATAAAACCTGTGGATAGAGACATAAAGTGGAAAAAAAGAGTTTTCCAGCTTTGTTTGGTAGCTTTATCACTCTCGAAATAACCTTCGGCATGCTGCTGCGGAATATTTTTGTCCGATACTTCACTGCAGCGTCACAGTTTTAGTTCTCGATTTTTCATTTGGATTGGGAACGTATTGTTTTCCTTTATTGCAAGTTACGGGTACACACAGAATATGGTCGTAAAAAAAAACACCGTATATTGCTGGAAATTACTGTGTGGCCATTAATTACACGGACACATTTAAATGTTTTGCTATAAACGACATTTTATGGGTGTTAATTGCAACTTGCAATAAAATACTGACTCCAGATTAAGAGCCTCCTGTATACAGTAGAGCAGTTGATCGTGTTAAATTACCGCTGCCTTTATTTTACAGGTAATATTAAATACGTAATCTTAAACATATATTCATAGTTGTATGCCAAATCTTCTTAGTTCAAAGTTGAACAAAGCATGCACAGTCGAAATAGACACTTGGTACCAATTCTAAACTCTTTCATGTAGTTTTATGTCGAAAACTATATATAAGCCGTCACTTATTCGAAATTTGGTAGAAAATCCGAAGATATTCTGGTCGTATATAAAGTACACAAGCAGCAAGACGCAGTCAATACCTTCGCTGCGCAGTGCCGATGGTACTGTTACCGACGACTGTGCCGCTAAAGCGGAGTTATTGAACGCAGTTTTCCGAAATTCCTTCAGCAGGGAAGACGAATGGAATATTCCAGAATTTGAAACACAAACAGCTGCTAGCATGAGTTTCTTAGAAGTATATACCATAGGGTTTGCGAAGCAACTCAAATCGCTTGATACGGGCAAGTCTTCAGGTCCAGATTGTATATCAATTAGGTTCCTTTCAGATTACACCGATGCAATAGCTCCCTACTTAGCAATCATATACAACCGCTCCCTCACCGATAGATCTGTACCTACAGATAGGAATATTGTGCATGTCGGACCAGTGTTTAAGAAGGGTAGAAGGAGTAATCTATCGAACTACAGACCTATATCATTGACGTCGGTTTGCAGTAGGGATTTGGAGCATATACTGTATTCAAACATTATGAATCACCTCGAAGGGAACGATCGATTGATACGTAGTCAGCATGGTTTCAGAAAACATCGTTCTTGTCCAACGCAGCTAGTTCTTTATTCGCACGAAGTAATGGCCGCTATTGACAGGGAATCTCAGATTGTTTCCGTATTTCTGGATTTCTGGAAAGCTTTTGACACTGTTCCTCACAAGCGACTTATAATCAAGCTGCGGGCCTATGGGGCATCGTCTGAGTTGTGCGACTGGACTCGTGATTTCCTGTCAGGAAGGTCGCAGTTCGTAGATGCCAATCATCTAATAAAACTGAAGTGATATCAGGTGTGCCCCAGGGAAGCGTAGTGGGACCCCTGCTGTTCCTGATCTACACTCCTGGAAATTGAAATAAGAACACCGTGAATTCATTGTCCCAGGAAGAGGAAACTTTATTGACACATTCCTGGGGTCAGATACATCACTTGATCACACTGACAGAACCACAGGCACATAGACACAGGCAACAGAGCATGCACAATGTCGACACTAGTACAGTGTATATCCTCCTTTCGCAGCAATGCAGGCTGCTATTCTCCCATGGAGACGATCGTAGAGATGCTGGATGTAGTCCTGTTGAACGGCTTGCAATGCCATTTCCACCTGGCGCCTCACTTGGACCAGCGTTCGTGCTGGACGTGCAGACCGCGTGAGACGACACTTCATCCAGTCCCAAACATGCTCAATGGGGGACAGATCCGGAGATCTTGCTGGCCAGGATAGTTGACTTACACCTTCTAGAGCACGTTGGGTGGCACGGGATACATGCGGACGTGCATTGTCCTGTTGGAACAGCAAGTTCCCTTGGCGGTCTAGGAATAGTAGAACGATGGGTTCGATGACTGTTTCGATGTACCATGCACTATTCAGTGTCCCCTCGACTATCACCAGAGGTGTACGGCCAGTGTAGGAGATCGCTCCCCACACCATGATGCCGGGTGTTGGCCCTGTGTGCCTCGGTCGTATGCAGTCCTGATTGTGGTGCTCACCTGCACGGCGCCAAACACGCATACGACCATCATTGGCATCAAGGCAGAAGCGCCTCTCATCGCTGAAGACGACACGTCTCCATTCGTCCCTCCATTCACGCCTGTCGCGACACCACTGGAGGCGGGCTGCACGATGTTGGGGCGTGAGCGGAAGACGGCCTAACGGTGTGCGGGACCGTAGCCCAGCTTCATGGAGACGGTTGCGAATGGTCCTCGCCGATACCCCAGGAGCAACAGTATACCTAATTTGCTGGGAAGTGGCGGTGTGGTCCCCTACGGCACTGCGTAGGATCCTACGGTTTTGGCGTGCATCCGTGCGTCGCTGCGGTCCGGTCCCAGGTCGACAGGCACGTGCACCTTCCGCCGACCACTGGCGACAACATCGATGTACTGTGGAGACCTCACGCCCCACGTGTTGAGCAATTCGGCGGTACGTCCACCCGGCCTCCCGCATGCCCACTATACGCCCTCGCTCAAAGACCGTTAACTGCACATACGGTTCACGTCCACGCTGTCGCGGCATGCTACCAGTGTTAAAGACTGCGATGGAGCTCCGTATGCCACGGCAAACTGGCTGACACTGACGGCGGCGGTGCACAAATGCTGCGCAGCTAGCGCCATTGGACGGCCAACACCGCGGTTCCTGTTGTGTCCGCTGTGCCGTGCGTGTGATCATTGCTTGTACAGCCCTCTCGCAGTGTTTGGAGCAAGTATGGTGGGTCTGACACACCGGTGTCAATGTGTTCTATTTTTCCATTTCCAGGAGTGTATATAAATGACCTGGGTGACAATCTGAGCAGTTCTCTTAGGTAGTTCGCAGATGATGCTGTACTTTACCGTCTAGTAAGGTCATCCGAAGACCAGTATCAGTTGCAAAACGATTTAGAAAAGATTGCTTTATGGTGTGGCAGGTGGCAGTTGACGCTGAATAACGAAAAGTGTGAGGTGATCCACATACTTCCAAAAGAAATCCGTTGGAATACGGTTACTCGATAAATAGCACAATTCTCAAGGCAGTCAATTCCACTAAGTACCTGGGGTTAAAAATAACGAACAACTTCCGGTGGAAAGACCACATAGATAATATTGTGGCGAAGTCGAGGCAAAGGTTTTGTATGATTGGCAGGACACTTAGAAGAATGCAACAAGTCCACTAAAGATGAAACGTTCCCTTAGAAAAGTTATATATGACTGTGCTTAAACTGACACACAATATTTTTTTTAGCGCAGCTCAATTTGTTTTCAAAAATCCCTACAATAGAATGGCCCTGACAAACATTAACCTATAGCTCGCACAAATCACTTACCTCACCAAAAATCTTCGTTACTCGAGCTACTGCAATACAGAGAGCGCCACTACTGACAGATAAATAAAAAATTCAAACTACTGAAGGCACTAACTACTGATAGGCATAGTTAGCAAATGAAAGATTTTGATAGAGAACAAACAATGTATTTACTTCAATAGTGTTCAAAAGTCATAATGTACATCCAGTCTTACAAATTTCAGAACTCCGCCATCTCTCTCTCCACATCCACCACTGCTGTCGTCTCACCTCCAACTTCGGAACGCTACGCGCAGTTCACATCCATCTGCACAACGCTACAATGGCGAGTATTACAACAATGCCAACCAGCCACAGACTGCACACAGCACAGCCAGTGATCTTCATACAGAGCGCTACGTGGCGTTACCAATAAAAAAAACCTAAACAGCGTACTTACATAGCCCCCATACTACCCTCAAAAAATTTTAGAAAATTTTTTGGGCCGTGGCCAATACAGATTTGAAAAAAAAAATTCATAATTACAATAACAAAGATATCAAATGCACACACTTATTGATACAATGTTGGTCAAAAGCTAAAATTTTCTCACAGTTCATAAAGACAGTCCTGATCATTTATCACAGTAAAATTGCAGATCTTTTTTTCTCAAAATCTTAGCCATTACCAATAAAAAAACCTAAGGAGCCTACTTACTTAGCCCCCATGCTCCCTACAAAAAATTTAACAATTTTTTTGGGCAGTGGCCAATACAGACTTGAAAAAAAATTTCATAATTACAATAACAAAGATATCAAATGCACACACTTATTGATACAATGTTGATCAAAAGCTAAAATTTTCTCACAGTCCATAAAGACAGTCGTGATCATTCATCTCAGTAAAATTGAAGATCTTTTTTTCTCAAAATCTTAGCCGTTACCAATAAAAAAACCTAAACAGCCTACTTACTTAGCCCCCATGCTCCCTACAAAAAAATTTACAATTTTTTTAGGCAGTGGCCAATACAGATTTGAAAAATATTTTCATAATTACAATAACAAAGATATCAAATGCACATGCCTGAAGTAAATAACTTCCAATTCTGCTGGAGGGGTCACCCTTCTTTGGTTTCGACCATTACATGTGATAGATAGGGCCATCGCTATTACACGTCAGATCTAATAGAGCCCGACCGTAGCCATTACACCCGATGCATGGAGATACTACCAATAATTGTACACAATATAAAAATAACTACATGCCTGACATCAGCATACAAAGCTGCTCATAGTACAGCGATTCATTAAAGCGATTAATGCGATTCATACATGTAAATCACATTTGTAAACATTCTGTTTGTCTTAATGTTGTCCAACTTCATCCCAGAAAGTGACAATAATAGTATTATTGATAGTTTTCTTTTTAAACAATCAGTTTTGAAGGTAAAATATCTGTTAATCTAGTTTAAAAACTTATGTGTTATGCTGTAAATTAATTTTTATAATTGTGTACCTTTCATCAATTTAGGCATAATCACAAAAGAATAACTGATTTGCAGATAAAAAAGTTATGTTGTAGTATAGTAACAATCCGGTAAATTTCGTACACTGTCCTTTAATTTTTTTGATTGAAAATGCGACTCCTAATTACATTATTTTAATTAGCATGCTTGATTTCAGTTTGACACATATGAGATCGCTAATGGACGTTACGAAATATGATTGACATAAATTGGCATCCCTGCCTGCAAAGCACCAAAAAATTCCATCAACATATAGCTAGTTTAGCAAAATGCGCGTTTTTTTTGTTTTTTTTGTTTTGAGTACGAACATTGTTCTGACTGGGCTGATGCTGCGAGTCACGACTTCCTCTCTTGTTCTAACCTCATCATCTCAGAGTAGCACATGACACCTACGTCTCCTATTAATTGATGGATTTACTCCAATCTCTGCCTTCCTCTACAGGTTTTGCTGCCTATAACTCTCTCTAATATCATGGATGTCGTTCCCTGATGACTTGACAGATGTTCTATCATCCTGTACCTTCTCCTTGTCTGTGTTTTCGACATATTTCTTTCTTCGTCCATTATGTGCAGAATCTCCTCATTCCTTACCTTATGTAAATGCACAAATCTTGAAAGCGTCCCAAAGTTTGTAACACATTCGGAAGTGAAATGAACAAGAGACATTAGTAGGGTAAGGTAGTAGGTGAGAGAAATGAAAAAATAGGAAAATATGGATACTGATTAGAATCTTGAATCATAGACCAAACAATTATGTACGTAGTGACCAAAGTGAATGTTCGTGCATCATGTTCGTAAGCGAATGATCTTGACAATGTGAAAATGCCACTATAATTCGATAACAGATAAATCTCTAGTTGAATGTCCTTCACAGATGCCATGGATTCAACTCCTGGAAAAGTTTTCAGGATGCAGTCCTTGTAAAGGAATAGCAATCATCTCAGTACCAGGTATACTGGCAATTTCCACACGGAGTGTGACCTTCACTGATATGGAGACGTGTATGGAAATCATCAACGCTAGTGACTCTTCGTTAAAGTGGAGTCTTTCTGTACTTTGGTTCTCTAATTTAATCCAAAGCTGACATGGTTCTGCTTCGATCTACATACTCATCATTTCCGAGGTAATGGCGATATATCTGGCACTTGATTTGACTGTCTCATTAAGCTTTAAAAACATCTTTAAGAGATGATAAGTTTGGAGGAAGTCTACATCTACAGCTGCATGACTACTCTGCAAATTCACATTTAAGTGCTTGGCAGAGGGTTCTTCGAAACCACAATCACACTATCTCTCTACCATTCCACTCCCGAACAGCGCGCGGGAAAAATGAACACCTAAATCTTTCTGTTAGAGCTCTGATTCATCTTATTTTATTTTGATGATCATTCCTGCCTATGTAATGGTATTCTCCCTTGGAATACCATTACGTTTGGCGTTAAATAAACAAACTTGCCATAAAACTATATGGGAAATGAACTCTAAAGTGAAGATTGATTTTCCGTTCTCTCTTTTAAGGTCTTTGTATCTCATAGCCGTATCATGTTATGACACCTGGACAGTTCACTTCACATTATTTAATCAATATTGGTGGCCAAGCATTGATCTCCTTTAATGACAGTAAATTTTTCTCTCTAGACAGGAGTATCATTTTTTCGAAATACGTGGTTCTCTTTTGTTCCGCCTGATCTATTGTACAGACACTACACAAATTTTCACAGTTTACAAAGGCACGCATCCAAGTGAAACACAGGCGAACCAAAATTCTTCAATAAACGTGAAACCAATCAGTTGAAACCCAAATAGTGTGTTGGAATGAATAAAGCATTGCACATGTTGGAAATAATACAAAACTATTATACGACAGTTATCCCATATTATACGAGTATTCAGACACATGAATATTCCGATTTATAATCTCTCAGTCGTCGTTGTTGTTGAGATCCTTAGTCCAGAGACTGGCTTCATGCAGCTCAGTACGCTACTCTATACTATGGAAGCTTCTTCATCTCATAGTACCAATGGAACCTACATCTTTCTGAATCTGTTTAGTGCAATCATGTCTTGCTTTCCCTCTACGATTTTTAACCGCCGCGCTTCCCTCCAATACCAAATTGATGATCCCTTGACGCCTCAGAAAGGGTCCTACACACAAATCCCTTCTTCTAGTCAAATTATGCCACAATTTCTTCTTTTCCTCAATTCTATTCAGTACCTCCTCATCAGTTACGTAATCTACCCACCTAATCCCAAGCATTGTTCTGTAGCACCACATTTCGGATTATTCTATTCTCTTCTTGTCTAAACCATTTATCATCCATGTTTCACTTACATACGTAGCTACACTACATAGAAATACTTTCGGAAAAGACTTCCTGACACTCAAACCTATATTCAAAATCAACAAATTTCTCCTCTTCAGAAACGCTTTCCTTGCCATTGCCAGTCAGCATCTTTAATAATAAGTAAAAAGGTTCAAAAGGGTTCGGAGTACTATGGGTCTTAACTTCTGAGGTCATCTGTCCCCTAGAACATAGAACTACTTAAACCGTACTAACCTAAGGACATCACACGCATCTATGCCCGAGGCAGGATTCGAACCTGCGACCATAGTGGTCGCGTGGTTGCAACTCCGGCCCTCAAAATGGCTAAGCCGAGATGGGTAGAGGACAAATGTAAGAATGTAGAGGCATATATCACTAGGGGTAAGATAGATACTGCCTACCAGAAAACTGAACAGACCTTTGGAGAAAAGAGAAGTAATTCCATGAATACTTAGATGGGAACCAGTTATAAGCCTCCCGCTTAATTTACTGTGTTCTTATACTTTTTCCTTACATCAATTAAATTCAATATTGCTTCTGTGATCCAAGGATTTGTACTAACTCTTATCCTTTTACCTATTTGACCCTCTGCTGCCTTCACTACTTCATCCCTCAAAGCTATCCATTCTTCTTCTACTGCATTTCTTGCCACCCTTCTGGTCAATTGTTCCCTAATGCTGTCTCTGATACTCTCTACCATCTCTGGTCTTTTCAGTTTATCTAGGTGGTCCCATCTCATTAAATCCCCACCTTTTTGCAGTTTCTTCATTTGTAATTTACAGTTCTTCACCAATAGATTGTGGTCAGACTCCACATCTGCGTTGGAAATGTCTCACAATTAAAAATTGGTTCTTAAATCTCTGTCTTACAATTATTTAATCCATCTGATGCAGTTCAGTGTTTCCAGGCGTCTTCCACGTATACAAACTTCTTTCATGATTCTTAAACCATGTGTTAGCCGTGATTAAGTTGTGGTCTGTGAAAAATTCTACCTGTCGGCTACCTTTTTCGTTCCTTACTCCCATTCCATATTCACCTACTACTTCTTATTCTCTTCATTTTAATACTATCGAATTCCAGTCCCCCATGACTATTAAATTTTCGCCTCCCTTCGCTATCCCAATAATTTCTCTTATCTTACCATACGTTTCTTCAATCTCTTCGTCATCTGTGGAGCTATCTGGCATATAAACTTGTACTACTGTGGCAGGCGCTGGCTTCGTGTCTGTCTTTGCCACAATAGTGCGTTCACTATGCTTTCAGTAGTAGCTTACCGGCGCTCCTATTTTTTGTTGATTTTAAACCTACTCCTGCAATACCGCTGTTTCATTTTATATTGTTACTCTGTATTCACCTGACCAGAATTATTGTTCCTCCTGCCACCGACTTTCACTAATTCCGACTATATCTAGCTCTAACCTGCCCTTTTCCTTTTTAAATTTTCTGACCTACCTCCACGGCTATGGGCTCTGACAATCCCTGCTCCCATCCGTAGAACGCCAGTTTTCTTGCTCCTGATAACGACGTCCTCCTGAGCAGTCCCCACCCGTATATGAGAATGTGGGACTATTTGACCTCCGAATTACTTTAGTCAAGAGAACGCCATCATCATTTAACCATACAGTAGAGACGTATGCTCTCGGGAAAAATTAGGGCTGTAGTTTCCCCTTGCTTTCAGCCTGTCGCAGTACCAGCACAGCAAAGCCATTTTGGTTAAAGTTACAAGGCCACATCAGCCATTCATCCAGAGTGTTGCTCCACCAGCTACCGAAAAGGCTTCTGCCCCTCTTCAGGAATCACACCTTTGTCTGGCTCTCCAACAGATACCCCTCCGTTGTGGTTGCACATACGGTACAGCATATCTGCATCACTGGGTCACGCGAGCATCCCCATCAAAGCAAAGTCCATTGTTCATGGAAGGATCGATGAGTCAGGCTAGCGAAATTAATCCATTTATATACGACTCTAGTGCGCAACAAGTTTTGCGAAATCAATGGCATTTCGACGTCTAGATCTGTATCCACACAGATACTTCATACATCACCGTATTCTTCACAGCGGAGAGAATAGAGATAGAGGGAAGCGAGAGTGTATTAGTCTCAATACAAAAGTTAATTCCTCTCATCTTATTTTCGTGTTCCTTACGCGAAACGCAGTAGAATCAATCTGCTGTCAGTGTGAAATGTTGGTTTCCTACATTTCCGCAATTTTGCCTCGCGAAGAGAGCGATGTCTTCCCTGCGGTTCATAAACGGATTGGGAGTTCAATGGATAAAAAGAGTCAGCTTAATTCTTTTGCTGTGTGGTATTGTCTGAGTTGACTTCCCTGCTTCTACAGCTCTGTTTCGTTATTATCTCTGCAAAACAACATTTGGTTACCTTCCAATGTAGGGCCTCATTCTGAGAATGATGCGTTAGTAGACATACAGTGCCATTTTCTGTGAAGCTTAAGTAGCTGTTACGAGACGCATTGATCATATAGTTATTTGAGTCTGAACGCCTATGGGTGTCATTACCATTTGTGTCTACAGCCACACAGCACGTTGACACAGTTTTAGGCACTCTTGTAAAAATTTGCTATGAGAACACTATGAAGAAGAATATGAACTAGAGTATGAAGAAGGCGTAAACAGGCCGAAAGAATGGTTCCTACTTCTTAGGATGTAGTTATTCCTTGCAGTGAGGTCTAATTACAAGTACAATTATAGTGCTCATTAAATACATAGTGGAGACAATAATCCGTAACTCTAAATGCATATTTGTACAAATATCAAGGACAAAGACATACAGGGTGTTACAAAAAGGTACGGCCAAACTTTCAGGAAACATTCCTCACACACAAATGAAGAAAAGATGTTATGTGGACATGTGTCCGGAAATTTCCATGTAAGAGATATTTTAGTTTCGTCCACCTACGCTCAATGAAGCACGTTATCATGATTTCGTACAGGATACTCTACCTGTGCTGCTAGAACATGTGCCTTTACAAGTACGACACAAGATGTGGTTCATGCACAATGGAGCTCCTGCACGTTTCATTCGAAGTGTTCGTACGCTTCTCAACAACAGATTCGGTGACCGATGGATTGGTAGAGGCGGACCAATTCCATGGCCTCCACGCTCTCCTGACCTCAACCCTCTCGACTTTCATTTATGGGGGCATTTGAAAGCTCTTGTCTACGCAACCCCGGTACCAAATGTAGAGACTCTTCGTGCTGGTATTGTGGACGGCTGGGATACAATACGCCATTCTCCAGGGCTACATCAGCGCATCAGGGATTCCATGCGTCGGAGGGTGGATGTATGTATCCTCGCTATCGAAGGACATTTTTAACATTTCCTGTAACAAAGTGTTTGACGTCACGCTGGTACGTTCTGTTGCTGTGTGTTTCCATTCCATGATTAATGTGATTTCAAGAGAGGTAATAAAATGAGCTCTAACATGGAAAGTAAGCGTTTCCGGACACATGTCCACATAACATATTTTCTTTCTTTGTATGTGAGGAATGTTTCCTGAAAGTTTGGCAGTAACTTTTTGTAACAACCTGTATGTCAAAGCGAAGGCGAAATACTTTCACTTTCTCTCTGGTGAATTCCTCACAACAGAAAAAGAAACAAATGCTCCAGTTTTTCCCAAAGATAAATAGTTACACAAAATTTCTGGAGACCATCGAAGCCGGTATACCCCTATACTTTACAATGACGACCAGAATCTGTGCAGAAATATCGTTACAGAAAGATGCTAACAGCCGCCAGTTCTCTCCCAATTCCGTGGAAGAAAAATTCCCTTACTTTCTTACATGAAAAAATCATACCTTGTTGAAATATTAATGAAAGCATTCAAAAAAATTTCAAGCCGGAAACTCGCAGCAGTTAATTAAAATGTTGTCTGCTTCTACACGCGAATGCAGACACATTATCGTCCAGTCTGACACGCAAGGACACACTGGAATGGCTTCGCAGCCTTCAATGACACGTTAATGAAGCCACTGTCCACAATTAAATTATTTTTGTGGACCATGTTCAGCCTGAACCATCAATTTATCAAGGTGGGCACGTCGCTGATCTCGTGCAATATGAGTGAAATGTGCAGAGACTCATTACGCAAACAGCATGCGTTGTGATGTAAGTATTGAGAACGTCTTTAGCAAATGTGGAACGATACTCTGAATAAAGTGCTACTAGACGCCTTCCGGGACACGTTACTGGAGGATCTACTGGACAGTCACTTACCATTGTATCTGACACTAAACATTAAGCTATTCTGGGCGGCCACCTTAATTGCACCAAGAAGATTATTATCAGCCCACAAATGATGGATGTAAAAGTTTTCTGTTACTTTCTATGCAGAGTTTGATGATATAGTCAGCGAGATAGAAATTATGTCTAGCAATTGATCAATAATCGAGAGAAGAACTGTGAGTTAATTGAGGGATATGCATGAAATGGCCGAGCAATACCTTCTGCTCAGTGCTGGGAGGTGTCTGAAATAATACAGAGAAGTGTCATACACCGAGACCTACTAAGACAGTCTAAAAGCACACCACTGGGCAACCTGACAGAATTAACTCAAATTATTGGATAGAGATTTCGGTTAGGTTTTTCGGCAAAGCGAGTTGAACATAATTTTTTATTAATAACTCCAAACACGTTACCCTTGGCTTTTTCTCCGGGACAAAAAGTCCCGGAAGGTTGTGAAATGGACGCTGTAGCGTACTTTACAATTCAGAATTAGTCGTTAATATTTTGCTTCTCTCGTAGGGTAGATGCTATGTTTGTAATGATTTATGAGTCTCCAACATGTCTGCGACGATACACGACGGATAAAATACCAATGGCCCACTAAACATACGCAATGAGACTGATCCCTGATTACCCTTGTTAATGTATTTAGCTGAAAAGTTTGGAAACATCCACCTCTGACGTCGATGTGGCACTCTGCGAGATTAATAAACTGTTAAGACAAGCATACTGGCTCTGTCTGTGGCAGAGCACCAGTACCCTTTTCAGTGTTCTGTTGTAGATCTTCCAGTGTGTGAGAATTATTTGAGTATAATTGGCCATTCAATTTGCTCCACAGGAAAAAATCTCTGGCAGAGAGATCGGCGATCGAGGTGGTAAGGAGTTAGCACTGCCTCTGCTGGCTGTCCTCTTCTCATCGAACATCTCTTGCAGTAGTGGCATGTTTGTCAAGGTAGTGTGTGCTGTTGCTCTGTCTTGTGAAAGTATCGATACTGTCGTTCATATTTATTGAGCTGATTTAGATACAAATTAAATGATTTATGTTACGATGTGGATACCAGACATTGTCCACTATATGACATAAACAACTGGTCATTAAAATTGCTACACCACGAAGATGACGGGCTATAGACGCGATATTTTACCGACAGGAAGAAGAAGCTGTGATATGCAAATGATTATCTTTTCAGAGATTTCTCACAAGGTTGGCGCCTGTGGCGACACCTACAACGTGCTGATATGAGGAAAGTTTCCAACCGATTTCTCATACACAAACAGCAGTTGACTGGCGTTGTCTGGTGGTTGTTGTGTTGCCTCGTGCAAGGAGGAGAAATGCGTACCATCAAGTGTCCGACTTTGATAAAGGTCGGATTGTAGCCTAACTCGACTGCGGTTTATCGTATCGCGAAATTGCTGCTGAGGGTGGTCGAGATCCAATGATTGTTAGCAGAATATGGAATCGGTCGGTTCAGGAGGGTAATACGGAACGCCGCGCTGAATCCCAACGGCCTCGTATCACTGGCAGTCAAGATCACAGGCATCTTATCCGCATGACTGCAACGGATCGTGCAGCCACGTCTAGATCCATGAGTCAACAGATGGGGACATTTGAAAGACAACAACCATCTGCCTATGGACCTCCGCTATTCAGTTGCACTGTGTACAAGAAAAGGTTTGCATGTTTTTTAGAAAACCTCCGCTTCAATGATAAAGCCACCAGACAGGCCATAAAAATAACGAGAAATTTGGGTCTTTCAGAGAATTGTGAGACATGTTTGAATCTAACAGTGAAAAAGATTATTGCCCATCTGAATATGTCACAGTAGATGACACTCTACTGAGTTTTCGTTGTGCCCGTCCATTCTAAACGTATATCCCACCGAAACCCGACAAATATGGGTTGAAAATAATGTCACTATGCGACGCAAGGACATCCCATTTTTTGCGTGACATTCCATACTCCGGCAAGGACAACGGAATAAAGAGAAGACCTGGAGATTTGCCTTTACCTGCCCAGTATGTTCTGCGCCTGACGGAATCTATCAGGGGTTCTAATAGAAACATTACAGCGGACAATTGATTCTCCTCACTGGAGGTAACTGACGCCCTCCTCCAAAAGAAACTCACATTTGTAGGTACATTGAGGAGGAACAAACCTCAAATACCACCATCAATGCTGTTTTGCGCTCCAGTAGGTTCTTCAACATTTATATATCAGGACGACAAAACTTCGGTGTCATTTACCCCGAAGAAAAATAAAAAAGTTTTACTTATATCGTCTATGCACTTCTCTGGAGAGATAAATGAAAAATCAAATAATCCTGAAATTCTAGAGTTCTACAATCTACCTAAAAGAGGGGTCGACGTATTACATATGCTTTGCCACAGCAGGACCACAAAAAGAAAATCGAGAAGATGGCCGAAGCGGTACTTTTATGCTATTTTAGACATCGCTGCTATAAGTAGTTTTATCATTTTCAAAAGCAATAGCAAAATCGACAGCTTTTCAAATGACACGAGAATATCATTTCTCAAAAATCTTGCGCTCTCTTTGACAAAATCTCTTATGGAAAAGAGGTTGAATAACACACATCTTCCTCGTGAGCTCCGTTCGTCTATTGGAAAACTTTTGGAAAAAACCAATCGAATTAGACAAGCCTACCCAATCACAGCCACTATAGAATAGAAGGTGTGATTTTTGTGACAGATCAAAAGATAAAAAGGGGAATGCTTTTTGTAGTAAGTGGAATCGTTCTACATATGGGGAGCATAAAGTTGTTATATGCCCTGGCTGTAAAGAAATTTAGATGTGATAAATTGTGCCAAATATGTATTTTCAGGGCTGTATGTGATCGTTTCCAGGATAACATTATATATTTTATCATTTGTTCCTATAACATTATATGTACAAAGACATTTATTATTGAGAACATTACATTTCGAAACTCCTGACACTATAATTATTTTCTTCAATTAGTAAGGTATGTTTCTAACTTAGTTCATACCTTTAGAATTTCTAAAGCACTCAAGTCCCTAGTTGTTGACTGAATATATTGATTTTTACTATGTTTTCAATAATTTTATAGAGTATATTTCTATTAAGGTATTTGTTTGTAATCAAGTTCTTATTTTTTCCCAAAGTAATTTATATTCTTATCTATTGACTGTAAAAATAGAAAAACTTTTTCTTATAACAAATATTGCATGTCTTCAATTGAGAATGAAACTTTTCCCATTATTCGTTTTCTGTTTTACCCCGAAAAATCATTACTTGGAGGGTGGGGTCTGAGCAACCCCACCTTACCGTTTATGTCAGGAAACTGCACCTTACCGTTAGAGGGTTAATTGTAAGTCAGTCAAAGTACTGGAAACAGTTGCTCTTACAGTACTTGATTAAGTACTCTGCTCAACGGTGTGCGCAAACTGCTCAAATTATGCAATGCCATATTAGTTGTAATGTTAAAGGTGTAATGTTATCTTAAACCTGTAATGAGATGTGCTTTTACTGCTTTGTGCATTGCTAGAGTATTTCAATAAGCCTCCTACTTAAATCATTTGATGGTTAAATTGCAATGAAAATGTCTTACGTGTTTTAGAGCATTGCAATTTGCTTTAAGAACTTCGGGCTTATTGGCTGTTCGCAAAGGTGTACATTAATATCTGATATAACAAATTACATGCAAAACGTTAGCTGGCTTCACATTTGGTGTTAAATGAGCCATATTATAATAGTTTGTTTGATGTGTTATAGAAAGAGCTTTTTGTTTTCTAAGCCGATTCGGCTGCGCCTCACGCGTTGCTGCGTGACCAGTACAACTAAGAGGTATATGATTGCAGATTGCTAAGTTTGTGCAGTACTGTAAGTGACGCATGTATTCTACTTTTAAGAAAAAATTTTCTGGCTTAAAACTGTGGCTTGTAAATGATGTTGTGTAAGGTTTCAAACCGTTTCGGAGTCGCCAGGCTTGTTATTCCTCTGTCAGACAATTTTGTTTAAAGTATTTGCACTGAACAAGCAGAATATCTGTAAAGTCTTTCCTTAAATCATTTTTTAATAAAAACATGACTATATTTTTCAACCTAATTATGTCATAAGCAAAAGTATATCTTACAAGGTTAAAAAATAAGTTTTTATTGAAGAAAGTCACTGCCATTGGTATTAAATTAAAATAAATACTCTTAAACGTTATGCTTGTTAATTTAAAAATTTTTCGCGTTATGTATTATTTGAGCAAACAGAAAATCGCTGTAGTATTGTATCTGTGCTATTACCGGTGTTAGTTGTTTCGATATCTGGTAAATAAAGTTTGTTATTGGAAATCCACCATGGACTTGGTCCTTTCAATTCTGCCCCCCCCCCCCTTTCCAGCCTTGAGACCAGCTACCACTGACAGGGATTTTCTGACGAATAGTGGCGCATTTTCAAAATGGTTCAAATGGCTCTGAGCACTATGGGACTTAACATCCTTACGATCTGAGGTCGTCAGTCGCCTAGAACTTTGAACTACTTAAACCTAATTAACCTAAGGACATCACACACATACATGCCCGACGCAGGATTCGAACCTGCGACCTTGGCGGTCGCGCGCTTCCAGACTGAAGCGCTTAGAACCGCTCGGCTACACCGGCCCGCTGTGGCGCATTTAGTCCGTGTATTTAGTCCGCATCTCGTGGTCGTGCGGTAGCGTTCTCGCTTCCCACGCCCGGGTTCCCGGGTTCGATTCCCGGCGGGGTCAGCGATTTTCTCTGCCTCGTGATGACTGGGTGTTGTGTGACGTCCTTAGGTTAGTTAGTTTTAAGTAGTTCTAAGTTGTAGGTGACTGATAACCAAGATGTTAATTCCCATAGTGCTCAGAGCCATTTTCTGTGTATTTACAAATCATGACGCGGTGGAACAAGCCACATTCAACGAAACCGAAGCTCCAACTCATGCTCAATCATAAACTAGAAAATAAACATCTGCAGGTCCTTTCCGCTAGCGTTTCGATACAGTGATCTCTTGCCAAAACACTTTTTTCACCAATTGTGGCCGCGCGGTATTAGCCGCGCTGTCTAAGACGCTGCAGTCCTTAGGTTAATTTAGGTTAAGTAGTGTGTAAGCTTAGGAACTGATGACCTTAGCAGTTAAGTCCCATAAGATTTCACACTCAGACTACCAACTGTGCTTCACATAACACTCCACAACGAACATGTGTTGTTTCCGCGTGGGGACAATTTTGTGTTTCATTCAGGCTACTAAACACGTCTAGTTCTCTCACTGCCTCGAACGTAACGACACAACCATGTACTCGGTGCAGAGCATGCGACACATGTGAATGCGGAAACGTGTTGCATTAACCAACTGGTTCGTCTAATGAAGTCCTCTAGCATTTTCTGTGATAGGATGTTCTATTCATTGACAAATGCCAACTTTTCGTTGGTCATATATACATTTTCCAGCCCACTTTTACTTTGTGCCCCCTTATATACTTAGCTGTACATTAGGTTTTTTCTCTCATCAATCTTCGGACGACAAAGAGCTCAACGTCGTTACTAAACGACAGCCAGAATAGATTTATGAGAATGAATTCCTGAAAGCTCTAAGAGGAAAAGGCTACAACGTCATCAACGTAAATCAGTACCACAAGAGAGACGAGAAAACTAAGATACTCGTCGCGCATTCGGTTTATGTGTACGGTTACTATGCGATAGAGCAAGCATAAGATCTACAACTGAAGTATCTCCTCTACACTATAGTAAGTGCAGCAACCCACAGCTGCAAGGACGGCCCAGTGTATGCGAAACATACCAAACGTTTGTGACGAAATACAAAATAAAGCCCACCCATTGGCTACCAGGACAGAAGACCTTTCTCTTAAAAAATAATGGGCCGGAGGAGCAACGTGTCAACGTACAGCGACAAGCCGTGACAGTGTCTTAATCGGCGACACCACGCCTTGTTACACAAGTGACAACAACAGCCTGGGCGAACCCTCGAGCAGAACAACGTTTACGGACTTACGCCGATGTGGCGTCCTCAAAACCTGTACAAACCTCCAGAGAAACAGAGAGTTCGCCAAGACCCATATCACACCAGGAATCATCAATATTGTTTCACTACTGACCTCCCTGCATTGAAAACAGAGCACCGTACCCTCACTGTTAGAGGAACCGATCAAAGCAGTCGTTTCCTGCTAGAACAAACCACAGATGCTATACAAGACACGTGAATATCTGCATATGGAACGCGAATTGTGTCACAACGAAGAAGACTGAGCTAATGAACTTCCTCACTCGCCATAGGATTGATGTTACATTCCAGAGACGCATTTAAAGGAGTCGATACAGTTCGCTTGCAGAACATGCATGTATACTGTACAGATGAGGTCGGTCAAAGAGAAATTGGACTGCTATCCTTGTCAAAAATAAATTCGTCATCAAAAGGAACTACTTCCAAGGCTACGACAATAAGAAGCAGCCACCAAATGAAACATCACGTGTGCTGCAGACTGCCCCATTCCAAACAGAGACTTATTACCTGAAGACCTACGTGACCTTCTTGACCGTTTCGACACGGTACTGCTGGGAGGTGACCTCAGCAGCAGATATGCCGCTTGGAATGCGAGAAAAACGAATCGAAAGGGTCAACAATTATTCGGCTTAGAAGAGGACCTAAAGATTGGCATTATAAGTCCGAGGGACCCAACGGAAGTGCCCCCATTGTCCACCATCAAGCAGACGTCCTTGTCTCGCGGTTCTCAAGAATGTCAACAATGTCAGCGTCAGCCTCCAATTCTGAGTGATCAATGACTTACCATAAAATAACATGCTGTTAATACTGGTGAGGGTACAGATGGCACTGCCACCACATACCACAAGTTAGACTGACTGGCTATAGTTTCAGCGTTTTCTGGACAGCACCGTTCAACTATTACAAGACGTCTCATTAAGGACAAACCTCAATGCAGTGGTACAGACGTTAACGGCCAAAATCCAAACCGCGAAACGCCAGCCAACGACACGAATTTTTCAACCATATGTGAACTCTGTGGCTTTTACCCCCTGTTTTCAAGCCATCAATAAACTATGGAATTATTTCGAGAGATAATTCAGAAGTTAGAAGATAGATATAATAATGGAACGGGGAAGTGCACAGAATGGCGTCAGGAAGTCTGCAGAACCAGGAAGTCTGACTTCTTGCTATGAACACGTGATGTGTGGCAAGTCGTGAAGAACCATGAAAGGTATCTACACTGAGTCACAGCGCTAGAGATTGCGCCAAAGAGTATTATTCAGCCGCCTCCACTGGCAGTTGCAGCTGAGATGTTGCTGAGGGCAGCAGTAGTTCTGAGGTAGCCGTAGTTAGAGTACTAATTGTGACCATGTCGTGTGCAGTTGTTCTGTTGGGCAAGACACCAGATGTTGTTGGATTGGGGATGTTGTATAACAGAGAGTATTTTTCGTCAATATATATGAAGGTAAAGAAAATTTTTTACTTCAAATGTCTTATGCCTCTTGGTCACAGGTTCAGTCAATAAAACATCTGGCTCGTGTTCTTGTGTTGGACTGTAATTCTGGTTTCTATGTGCAATCATAGTATTTCTGTTTTTTTTAATTACTTCATTTTAAATGGCGTTTAAAGCATCTTGTCGTATTGAGGAAGAACCATGCCAGATGTGTACGTTGAATCACACTTCCATACACAGAATAGTTACACTTATGCTTTCTTGTTTCGTAGCTTTTATAGTTGCTGGGGACTTAATTAATTAATTGTGTTGACGGAAATTTCCTTTCATTCTTTGTTATTATTGTATGCAGTCAGATTGCTTACTAATATTATTCAGGGCCAACCGGTTACGAGACTGCGTAACCGGACAAACAGCGACAGAAATCAAAATTATTTGCATTCTATTTAATTAAGTCCCCATGTAACCTGCATGATCAAAAACAGCCAAAAGGGGAGGCACGTGACATAGGTCGTCTGACATACGACACAATGTCGGAAGCAGAACAGCATGCCAATGCATATCAGCACCAGATGACAACGTCATCTCCACTGGCGCAAGATGGCGAAATCCTACGCTACGAGGAGCATGTCTGAACAGCACTTACGATCATGTGGTTTGCAACTCAGTTCCAGCCACAGTATGCTACACTGGCGTAAATGAAACAACTCATATCTAAAACAGACAAAAACTCGTCAGGACACGACTTCAACTACAATAAGGTCTTAAGACATCGTCCTTGAAGGTGCTAGTCATAACCACAAGAACTCACAGCAGTA